>NC_068359.1:33217362-33339862 GCF_020536995.1 Dreissena polymorpha
TATGTTCCCAAAGTCCTTCTTACTCAAAGAACACACTCAAATATGCTCAATCCAATACGTACAGTATAAAACGAGAGCGCCGATGGCGCTGAAAGCATAGTTGCAAGATACAGGGAAGTTGCTGCTGAAGTAAATGTTTAGGTCAAAATATACTAAATAGTTTACTTATATGTTTCGATGTAAAAGCGACAACTTTGAGCGAAAATAAAAAGAACATTTTGCGCATTTAAGCAATAAAAAAGATATGTCATCTTCAAACCAAAAAAGAATTCGACTCAAATCCAAATCGACTGTTTTTGCGCCTTTTTTTCGGCCGTTTTCTAGTGGATTGTAACCTTTTGCAGTGCCATTTTTTACTTTAATCTCCAACTTTATCCTATTTCAGGGATTTAGTAGTGAACACCTATGCTTACCCTATCAATATCTCCAAACTATAAAACCAGAACAACAGTCTAAAGTGTATAACATGCCTTCGAGGAAAATATGATGATTTGTTTAGAGAGTACAGCCCTTCATGACTCGATTATTTAGTATATTGTAACCTTAACGATTGCTGACATCACGAGTCGCCCCTCTTGTTGTTGCTATCAAAATGTTCTATTTTTAGAAACGGGAATTCCAAATAGTGACGAATGTGAATGGTTACAAAATGACATAACTATGAAAATAAATACGTACAATTACATTATTTCACGCATACCATTATGCAATCATCCGTTTTCTTTTCCGACTTGATACATTTACAGATTTCCATTTAATATTTTACAGACACAACACTCGTCCAGAATTCGCGCGAATCCATTAAATCCGATGCCACATTTAAACCGTTAGCTCTACTCGTAACGTTAGTTTCTGGCTCAAAGTAAATCATTTTAACTTCAATTAACACATCTCTATTACTTTCAAACTCTACTTCATCAAATCCATAGAAAGGCAGGTCAGAATCCATGTCATAAATCAGAAAACATTCATCGTACTCCGTCATTTTTTACACATTTTCAAAGAATAAAAGTGCTTTATGACCCACTTCCTGCTGAGAATATGTTTTAATTTCTATTTATAATTAACCGATGAAATGTTACATATTCTTAAACCAGGGCCTTGTGAATTCAGTTATGTAAACATTTGACCTCTCACAGAACAGTAAACAAAGGAAATAGAAATTAGGTGTGAGGTCACTATCAACAAGAACAGAATTGTTTTACGAACGAAATTTTGTTTTAGTTTCTTAGAATGTTTTTCACGTAAAACGGTCTTAGAAAAATTCACTAAAAACGGTGTCAGCAATATTCTTGGAAGAAAACGCTAGAAAAACGTTTCAAAAAAAAAATTGTAAGAATTACCATATACTAAATTAAATAGATATTTCGTCTGATTTTTGATCAGGTAAGGCTTCATAATGGTCAACCGATCGATGTGGGTTTTCGAAATGTAGCTTATACCTTAAGCATAGGTGCGTTGCACCTATGCTAAAAAAATGGGAAATACTTACACTCCGCTTTCCACCGACATGTACATGTATACAGTATCTCAGTCGTCGCATGATCCACAGTCGTCACTGGAGGTGATTGAACGGTGTGCATACGCTTCCATCTCAATAATGTCAATGACAATGATGACAATGTTTACGCATCTTTCCAACTACATTGTGTATTTATATATGTCAAATTGGTATCCATCTTTTGCGATGTGTTTAATTCAAGACCGCGTACTAACAGTACCTTTTTCCATCTTGCTTAGTAAGGATAATGTCATTTACGTAATCATCATAGTATACACATTTGTATCTTGCAATTTTTAGAGAAACAACTCTAGACAAGAGGGTAACCAAGATGGCCCTAGATAATTCACATGCGTAATATTATTAATTAAAAACATGCGTTCGCGTGTATAAATATTAATCACGTGCTTCCGATTGCAGCCAGTTCGGAATCAAGAAACATGATTTACACATTTAAGACGGCATCATAGATATGTTACATGCTGTACATAAAACATGAGGTTCATTAAGTTTGAAATCAAAATATAATTTAAAAAGTAAGTGTAATTTTAATGTGGCCAGTGTTGATGCCAGGATCATGTATTACTTAGTAGAGGACCACTATACAATGTTTGATATCAAATATTTCATCTATGAACCTTGTCGTTTCGGAGATCATATTGTACAAGTTATTTAATGTAAATTCAATATTTAAAATGTGACCCTGCGGTGTGGCCAGTTTTATTCCCAAGGGGCATGATTTTTTCAAACTTAGCAGCGTATTACTGACTGATGTTACATACCGAATGTCAGCGTTATGTGTCAAATAGTGTTTAAGCGTCTACACAACACAGGATACAGGATCATGCATAAACCAAGAACGGTTGCACAGATGTTGCATGTGCATGTTTTGTTAACTCGTTCCCACAACAACATAGTACGCTTCCCATTACAACATAACTCGTTCCCTAGAGGTATTTGATATTGATAATGAAATCATAAACTCATCGAAAGGTTAAGGAAGTCGAGGAAACTACTTTGAAACTCGTGGTTACAACATAGGCAAACCTTGATAACGCAATAGCTTATTCTTGTGAACGACCTAGGTTCTCGTGGGAACAAGATAACTTACTCTCGTGGTAAGTACACAATCAATTAATCAGAATACAAAAAGTTTGAGAAGCATTGACACGCGAATATCTCCGATTTATATTGTCAATAATTAGGTTTGCTTCTTTGTGTCTGTCATTTGTTTTCGCGCTTTGTGTAACCCGTATTTTGATTTGTAAAATGCTTTTCCGCCGTCTATTTACATTTGAAAAGAGATTACATGGAAAATAACAATGGAATAATGACGTCCAGACTTGAAATCAAAGCGCTGAAGGCACTGAAGATGTTTCTATTGCATAATTTAACACGCAATTCATTTTTCAAAATTAATCGCAAGTTTGAAATGAACACACGCCATTCAAATTTATGAAGTGTGTGTCATAGCGCACGGGTCGAGTTTTGTGTGCACTTTTTATCAACCTTATTATTCCATAGAGATAACTTAGACAAAATAAAAACAACATGGCTTTTTGGACGTTCTGAAAGCATAGAAAGTATGATGAAAATGTTAATGAGAACTGAATATAAAGACAATTTGCAGTCACCATCATATTAAATGAATATTTTTGGAATATCGAATAACTATCTCACCAAGAATATAAATTCATAATGAAAGTTCCGTGTACAAAACTTTTGATTTTTGACACCGTATCCAAATTCAAAATATACAATAATCTTCGTATCTTGTATATGGAGGAATAAAAGTATATATACATTGCTTTTTATGCTTTACTTGTTACCCGAGCAGTTCACACGGTGTCAACAACGCTGACCTAAACATAGGTATAGAGCACTAATGCGCTTTTTGTGCGTGTTTTACTCAGTTTTCATCTTAGTGACGTTTACATAACGCCAACAGACACGCATGAATATTTTCGAATATTTCATAGGCTGATTCGAGATACAACCTCTGAATTTATGCTACATCACTGCGTATGTGCTCAGTTCAAAGGATGTAGCACTGTTCAGTGTAAGGAATTCCGGACTACTCTCTGTACGTTCAAACGACACAAATTGTGGCCCTGTTACATTTACGTGTTAAAATCCATCTCGCAGAATTTCGCTTTTGCTTCCAAGATGAGAAAACAATCATTATCGAAATAGTACATTGTCACGATAAGAGAAAATCGTTTAATTATCATACCACAATGTTTGACGTACTTGGTCAGCACGTCTGGAAATCATTCATACATGTTTGGATAGGCTGCCATGATGAACAAGTTTGCTAATTTGAATTCAATTTTGTATCAAAAAGCATTGTTCTAAAATGTGGCATTTTCAATTCGCAATGAGATTTTTAATGACCCTCGTCATGCGAAAATGGGTCTTATTCCATATGCGCCCATGGTATAAATAGCCCACTCAGCTATCTCTCAGTCTGGTGAGGAGAAAAATAACATATTGAGTGATTTTATAGCGAACAGCATCGCCTATGGCCTGACTGCGCAAATGCACATGTTGGGTTTAACAAAAGCTTGCCGAAACGCATAAGACCCATTTTCGCATGACGGCGCTATGGACGTATGATTTAAATGTGTCGAAAGAAAACTGCGTTTAAATCAAATATCAACATACGATATATTTCGATAGTGAAGAAAGATACTCATAGCAAGGCATATGAGGACACATATGAAGTGCTCTCCCGTAGTATATTTTTTATCTACTCACACTTATGTGTGGTTTGACAATGCTAACACACATTTCATGCGGTGAATATGCAACTTACAAGTGAAAAACACAACACAATAGTTAAACTTTTGTTTTAATTGTATTTATTTATTTAGAAAAGTAAATTGCAAACTTTATTTCAAAGTCAGCGTATATGCCGACTACATTTTTAAAAGATATATCTTGTTATATTTAGTTGTTTTCGGTTTTAGCGATAATAAAGCATTTTTGAGGTTGCCTGTAGTAATTGATGAACTCATACCCAACTGTCTATGTATTGAGAACTGTGAATATAAACAAGCTTAACCTTCTACTAACCTTCTACTAATGCATTGCTAGGACCCGTAAATACAAAAGATCGCCGCTATCTGTTGAGAACAAAAGAACGTTTTCGGGAAATACCCGCTGTAGTAGCATAAACGAGGTTAAGAAACAGGTCAATCGTATTATCAGGTATGTATATTAGTCTTATATACATACCTGGTATTATTATTATAATAAATTGTTTGTAATATTCGGTTTTAGCGATTATGAAACATTTTTAGTTTTTGTCTATCGTATCGCTGAAGTTATTGTTAAACTTATGTTCAACGTTTTATCCTATAAATAAGCGTATACTTTTTACCGAATCTATTAATAGCCTCAAATTACGAATGATCTGTACTACGTCATTGAGGTGTATGTGAGAGCGTAACCTATTGCGTTGGTATCGCACGTTGACTCTTTGTTTATCGACAACCGCATCTATTGCCGCATCTACACCGCATCTATTAATAGCCTCACATTGTGAATGGACTGAGCAAAAATACTACGTCATGAAGACGCTGCAGAAAGTGGACTATTTTATTCATTCATAAATAATTTTTTATTCATTCATAAATAATTTCTTACGCGACACGTACAATACGATTACTGTTTATTGATTATTTTTTTATAAAAGCACCGTTCGAAACTATTGAATTTAACACGATATTAATATAATGTTTCCATTTGTGAATAAATATAATTGGAGAACTCAAACCTCTTGCATAAATTAAACATCTCTTTTTCGCGCGGATACGCGTAGTAAGCGGGTATTGGGCTCCTAGTAGCTAAGGCGTATCGACCTGAAATTACCACCTTAGACGGTCGCTAAGCGACCATCTAAAAACGACGTCATTTTGCAGTTAAACAGTGAAAATTATCGATAATTGTAACTGTAATGATTGACTGTTTGAAATTTTTTTTTATTTAAATCACGGAATATTCCTTGAAAAACGAAAAAAAACATTTAAATTAATGATTTATATATATCATACAATAGGTTAACATTTATCTCTAGGTATGTTGACAATGGTTCAAATGAAATAAAATTAAAACCCACAGGTATGATTACAACATATTTGTATTTATTGTTATAAATAGTGCATCCATCCACATGAAACCAATATATATTCTAGACTATGTACACTACAATACAGATATAAAGAATAAGCAATTCTGAAGTCAGTAATTGCATTAAACAAGATACACACAGCTTACTTATATCCTATTAAGACATCTCTTCAATAAAAACTAAGTGGAATGAAAAACTAGTTTTACACACGCTTTTGAAGGAGTGTTCAATTGTTTTTTTAAGCATAATCAACTTATATTTGTAATTACATTTATCTCACAATTTGATGGGATTCGATTCTTTGATTGAATATATGTTAACATAGTTGTTTTGCAGGTTTTGTAAACTTTATATTTTTCAGGTCACATATTAAGCAAATATATTTTTTGTTTTTCTCAATATGGCCTTCAACGCAATTGAACTTTAAGTACTGGGAACAGTTTAAGATCGGACATAATTGAACAAAACAAAAATGCATGTTTTTAAAATGATAGTATAAACGTTCGGACCAAGGACTGAAAATCAGAATAACGACGTTTAGTAACATAATTCATTGTTTTACCATATTCCATTTGTAACTGTGTTTCAAAATAATTTATTCCACTGGTTGCTTCTTTTTGAATTCTATCATCCATTTCAAAATTTCCTTTGTGTGTGTTTGCATACAAGACAAAATGTATACAAGTGTCTAAATAAACAGTAAAATAACTCTTTTACACAACTACAACAAATAGTAAATGTGATACAGAGCATATGGTTAAGTTATTAATAAATCAGAGCTGTCTAGCCACAAACAGGACAAAAGACACATTACAAACAAACATTGAACTGTTCTATGCCCTCAAAAAATAACAAAAATCATCCAACCCCCGACACAGATAGGTCATATATATATATACACTACAACAAAGATAATACAGAACATACTTGTTATTTTCTTTCACAGAAATGACCTTACACTTACATGCTTTTCTATTAATATTAAATAGAACAAGTATTCATTAACTGAACAATAGATGCGTGTTTCACTTAATGTTTAAACATTAAGTGTGTTTTCTTCCCATCACTTATGTTTATGATAGTAAATAATGCCTACATAATCTTTTGCACACTCACTCACGCCGATATTATACACACCAATAGTTGATAATGCAACTTTCCTTCTAGAACAATTTTCATGCATTTTCGTTTCACATTTTACTTATGATTGTTTGAAAGCTGCCTCAGATATTAAATAGTTTATGCAGCATAACACTCGGAGTTAAGTTTTAACCAAAGCGGACTAATAACTATTAAAGAATACGTTCCGAGAATATTACAGCAGTGTTGTTTGTGATACAAAAGGTGAGGCAGAAACTATTTAACAAATTGACATACATCGCCGTTCCCTTACTTATAGAGCAAACATGGAAATACAAGTTTATAGACCGAAACAAATAAATAAAAACGACGATTTAAATTAATCATGACAAATTAAAAACCTCAATGTTTTCAAAATAGAAAACACCGATTCGGGCCAAGTGTTTCATGGTCGGTCATTACACTCTCCGCAAACAATATAACCAGATTGTACCATTAAACTATTCTTCCCATATAGAAAGATACAAAAAAACGGCTTCATAAAGTGTATTTGTACACAAACTTTTATTGCAACCCCTAATTTAACTACAGAACATATGTTTTTGTATTCCGTTATGCATGTTTGGTAAATGCATAACTTTTTAATTTCTTGATGGTCCCGGCTAATTCGAATAGATGCGGCTGTCGTATTGCGTTTACCTTACGTCTTTCTGCTGCTTTCTGGTGTTCTATGCATTCGCTACATACTCGTAGTTCTCCTCTAAAATTACAAAACCAATGTGTTAAGAAATATCAATGGTTTACAATATAAAATTATAATTATAATTAGTATTATAATTTTAATTATTATATTATTATATATATTATAATATAATTAATAATATAATTGCAGATGTGCAAGATTCGCTAAGAATTGATTATTGTTAAACGGGATTTTGTTTTTACATTTTTTTGCTGTGTTTTATTTCTAAAATAATAAAATAAGCCATTTTACGAAATTGTGATTTCCTTTCAATTGGTTTCGAGTAGTGTCAATATGTGAACTATCGCAGTAACAAATTGAAAAACTATTGTGCCGTAAAGCAATAGTGAGCTTTTTCGGAATATTTCGTCAATGATTGGTGGTAATATCACAGTACCTGATGTACAATAGCTTTCGAGGCCCATTGTTGCTGATCTAAGACATAAAAATAACAATATTAAAATATGTTAAAGATGTACACTTTACTTTAAAAACAAAATATTTATCAAATATTTTCTTATTCGCCATTATCATCAATATTATCCTCACCGGCGACATCATCTTGATGATCAGCATCATCGTTATCATTATTTTTATCACCATCAACATTATCATACCACTATACTATCGGTCATACGAAACGTTTTTAACTGCAGAACAATAAAATATCGATTAAGTTACACTCACATTCACAAATCTGCATTTTCATTTGTCGAAACATAGTTTTTTCGTCGTATTCACGTTATGAATAATTATTCATAAATGATTGAATCCGATCAGTATTGTTTGCATCACTACTTTTTTTAACATTTAATTGTACTTGCATCATTACCATTACCATTACCACCGTTAAAATATGCTCGTTATTAAATGTGGGAAATTTTTACCAAATGGAAGACGGCTTTAAATTCCGGAAACTTCAAAATTTATTTGTTTTTTCAAAACGTATTTGTTTTGAAGTAAAAACATAAAATGACATTGTGCAAATATACGCAAATCTGTAGCCAGCGCTTTTAGAAGATGTCGTACCAATCGCCACCTTCAATAAATTGCAGCGTTTTTTTAATTATGGTAATAAATGTTTATCTAAACATGTGTCGGATAACCTGGTTTTCGTTATATCCTCGTATGAATTGCTTTGCGAAGGCTGTTTGTCTGTAAACAGCAAAAACAAAACTATATAACACGATTTTCAGAGAAGATTGTATCAAATAATCTATGTCAAAAGTATTAACTTCAAAAGGTAAATTATATTTTTTGACCCATGATTAATTAAGACATGTTTCATATTTTAATTGGAATGCGAACTGTAATTTATACTTCAGTAACCTCAGATTCGAAATTTCTTTTTAAGATTGTACGTTGTCTGTAGAAGTATGGGTGAGTATAATGGTGGATGTATTATTATGCTGTTCCTTAATACCATTCATACCAAGCTAAAATAGCACATGCTGCCCTTCACTTTCAGCAAACAATCATATCGCATCAACACAACATTTGAATAGTGTCATTATTTTGGAGGAAAGTACATATTCTCTATGAACGTAAATGTTTGGTATATTTAATTCTTCCGATTAGGCATTTTCGATATATAACAAATGTCAGCGCACACAAGATCACAAGTCCGGAACAGCCGCCAATAAGTCCCCCCACAATATAAGCAACTTGTGCTTAAATGAGAAAACATAATTATTGATATAGCATA
The DNA here is from genome assembly GCF_020536995.1 of Dreissena polymorpha. NCBI lineage: Eukaryota > Metazoa > Mollusca > Bivalvia > Myida > Dreissenidae > Dreissena > Dreissena polymorpha. The sequence goes on from NC_068359.1 coordinate 33,226,523, forward strand.
ATACAATACCAGATTCATGTGGTTAAAAGAACATTGAACGTTCTACCAAGAGCGATATAGCACATTGGTCATAGTAATCTCATAAAATATATATCATGATAAAAGCCCGCACATGAAGTATCAGTTTAAAAGGCGACTATGTCAGTTCCGTTTGATTTTCCAGCAATATTCCCCGCCGCTAATTTGACTTTGTACTTCTTTCCCGGTGTCAGGTCTTGCAAATAAAAACTCGTTGTAGCCGAAGGTATGGTAATTGCATTCCAATAAGGCTTATTTTCCTCTTTCCAAAGAAGAGTGTATGTCTCCGGTACACCTCCATTTTCGCTTGGTTCCCACTCCATTGTTACGGAATTCTCAGTCAACGAGTCAGCTATAACATGACGCTGTTCATTACCATTCGGAGGAGCTTCATAAAAAGTAATTTTCAAGTGAAAAGATATTGAATTGTTCGACGTTTGGTTTTATTTGTTCTGAGAAACTACTTCTAAAAATATTTGTGATTGGTGTGTAATAAAAGTTCTATGTAAATGACAAACATATTAGAAAAAACATTATTGTTGCTGAAAGTTTTAAAGTAATTTTACTATAAGGAATGATGTTTTCTTCTCAGAAGTATTGATATCAACATCTCCCTATTGTTAGAAGTGTGGAGTTACTTGTACCTCTTATATCAAAGTGGACATGTATAGGTCCCACTTTGTATGTAGGTAACACGAATTCATTTTTGTATCCATCAAGACGCGGAATCCAACTAACAGAAGGCGTAGGATACCCATGTACAGTACATGCTATTTCAAAGCTTCCTCCGTCATGCAATGTCAGAGACCCATTCAGAGGAACACTGGCATTATTGCATATTTGACGAGAACTTCCGGTGTGTCTGGTTTGTCTGTAAAAATCCTTATTATTAGATTATACGATTCTGCAGTGTATATGCAAATTATCACTCAAATGGTTTTAGAAAGCATTGCATTATGGAAAGTACATTTTCTTTCAGTATACGCTGTGTATCGAATTATGTCGAAAAGCAATTTATCCTTGACAAGTATTTTTTTTACCTATTTCTGTTATTTATTCCTCTGTTTTTTTCTTAAGATGTATGAATTCGTACAAAAGCAAAAATGACATTGATTCTTATCGATTAGGTTTGTACGAAATACTATATACTTCCTTGCACACTATTTGTATAATAAGCTCCGTCCAATTCGTATATGACATGGAAGTTTTGCTTCCGTTTATCGTCAACAATAAATTAGATACTGAACAGGTGAGTGCACTTCCATTTTCTGTTCTTTTGATTTTCAATTCTAGTCTGTTAAATGCACTTGAAACTTCCAGTTATACGCAGGAGAAGGAAACTAATCGGCGAAGCATTGAAATCGCACCGTATCTCCCTCTAGTACCGGAAACATTTACGTCGTTCACTGAAACAGTTGGTGTGGAAACAGGAACTGAAATATAATAGCCATGTGTCGGTATACCATTGAATGATATCGCAGGTTAGACCTGAAATATGTAAATTAAAGGCTATATTTCTCCCCGAGTCACATTTGTAAATTCATTCTTAGTGTACACGCTAGAGAAAAAACTGTTATGTTTTTAATTAAGTTGAACGAAATTTTAATTATTTTTAAATATTAAATATTGCAATAAAACAAATAGCAATACAATATGGAAAATAATATTAGTTACTCTGTTAGTAACTGATGGTTTATGGGATATGCGCCCTAAGCTCTCGTATGGTATGCACTTACTGAGGGTGTATATCCCATACACCATCAGTTACTGTGTAACGATTATATCTCAACCGACTACTCGATTACTCGGGGTGAATGGACATTACTCTGGGTGTATGGAAAATACACATAGGGCACGTGACCGCTCTAAGACAATCGAATGAGGTCATTTTTACAGGAGGTGAGATATATGATTAATCCTTACGGAACATGTACTAAATGTAAACAGTTAAAATGAATTGCCATGAACGGCGACCTACATTGTAAAACTACGTTTTGCTGATTTCGTAATAGATATGTGGTGTTCTCGATACTTGTAGATAGCAACACAATAACGATTCGCTTCACGCTTGACAGTTGGTAGGTATCTGAGGACGCTTGTCCAAACATTAGAGTCATATGTAGAACTCGACATGTCTGTGATGTTGTGTACGTCCTCAAACCAATATATCGCTACACTTGGTTTCGTGGTGGATGTGATGCACGTGTAAATAGAGGTCTCGTTGGATTTTGGAAACGATGTATCCACGTTCGGAGTCATAAATACCGATTTCAGATTCAATAAAATAGATCTATGCTATATTGGTTTATACTATTTGAAAATCAAGACATCGGTGCGTATTTGACAGAGAAAGACGCTATTGTGTGTTCGTATATGAACGTTAAAGAAGGAACATTCGTTTAAAAAAACAATTACAGTACCGACAGGTTTAAAATGCAAAACGCGATTGATCTATTCACAACCAGAAACATTTCCTGATTACTTACGAATATATTACATTGTGTTTTTTGGCTTAACATGCGAGCGTAAATGTCTCCATGGCATCTACCTAATTTTTTCACGATCTGATGTGAATATTTAAATCTCATATAAGAAAGAAAGAAGCCAGACACTTTTATATTAGTTATAGTGAAAATTGTAATGTTTGGAAACATTTCTACATTAAATATATATAATGTAAGGCATATATATGCCATTTTTGTGATTGATAACAAAGTGCGGACTTCTATCCGTCACATTTTATATAAACTATTGGTATTCGATCAATTAAATTAAAGAAGAACATAATATAAATTAATGCAATTTATTAATCAGTTAAAGTAAATAACGGAAAGAGACATATGATTAGCATATAACAAGTATAATTGTCGTTTTATGTTCTATCCTTTTGAAGTTACTTAATCTGTGATTAAGATGTATTGTTTCCCTTATCTATGCGCCAGGTTGGATAGCTATGATTATACAAAAACTTGCAATAACATTACAATTATGCTATAAAGTCGGAACATTCCGAAATTGGTTTCTACTTAAGAATACATGTAACAGCAATTATGGAACTCATTTTTCATCGTTTTAAATACGTGATATTTGGAAATTATATATACATATGAAAACATTGACCGAAAATATATAAAGTGTATAACCGTCATTTGTCAGTACCATATCTACAAGGTTTTTCTGTATCTCCATTCCGCTAGATTGTTAAATATTTTTTATTCTACGCAGAACTTCAAACAAACAACATTTTCAAACTATATGCTACTTACATGGCATCATTACCCGTAATTAAACTACCAAATGATCAAGACATAGGTACTAGGAGTGCTCATGAGGATAGTTTTTCCTGTATGGTCGTAGTAATCGTAACATCTGTAATTTTCTACCGTCGACTCATTGAACAATATTATTCTGAGAGTCCACACAGCCATACGGCCGAATTTCATAGAGATTCAAAATACTGCATGATCGTCAGTTGCGCAATCCGTATAAAGAAATTCCAAGGTCCAACAATCTCCTCGTTTTATTTCAATCTAGACCTCTAAAAAAATCTAAATCTAAAAATATACAAGAATATTACATGAACATCGACCATTTGCAGTTTTAATAATCAGAAAGTAGCGAGTGCAGGAATTCAAACTTTATTTGTTTGCGGTGTGTTGATTACACGGAAGTTTAGTTAAATGTATATTGTTCTCAACCTTAAATAATAAATGTATGTAAATTGTTGTTATAAAAATTGAAAAACAAAAACTGTATAACGTTTTAATTACATTTGAAAAAAAAAGTTGAAAGGGGTTTGTTCTAGTCTTGTGTTTTTTGTATTTTATTGAATCACACAAAAAAGATGGAATTGCTTTATTTTGGCAATTTTTGTATTAAACAATATATTTAGTGCAATTAAACCATTGAATAACATTCCCGACGAAATAAATGTTAAAATTGTTTGTTCATTAAGCAGTAGTTGAAATCGTTAAAGTAATGAAAGCTTTAGAACGCTTGTGATCGATGATTTTTCAAAGTTCGCATATTCCTTATGCAGGTCTTCGCGAAAATGTGCAAATGTATTTACAGTTGAATTTGCAAGTGATACATCTCTAACCATGCGTCCTTTTAGGTTTGAATCTTGATAACAAGAAACAACAAACGTTTCCTGACTGACACTTTAGTTTCGTCATGAAATTTATTTTTAAATATGTGCATACATTGCATTCTAACTGAATTAATATTACGTTAATATTATCACAATAACAACCATGTGGTTATCAATGATGTTTAACATAATTTCCCTTGCATGATAACATGATCTTAGATGTTACACGCTATATCGTTTGTATATATTTAAATGAACTTTTGACAGTGCCATGCAATCATGTTACCCAAACGAGCGTATTCAATATCAATAGTTTGGTATATGTCGGGATTCAATGATACTTTAATACCCATGATATTTAATTTTGACATAATTTTTAGAGGGTTAAAACCTGCTTGCAAACGATCGTATTCGTGGGAAACAATTCCTATATATGTTTAAGTGCTATACAATCTTATTCTTGGGAAATATACGTGAATTTCCCGGTTGTTGACTATCCTTTTCGAAACTCATAACTTGTTTATTTGCAATTAAACAGAAAGCTTCTTCTGATTACATATTTATTCTTACATACGCAGATCTCGCATTATTCAACTGATACCGAAAAAATAGCATTATCCTCTGCAAATACTAGCGAGGAAATTAAATAATGCCTATTTAAATACGTTAAAGCAATTGAACATACTTAGTCTACAAAACCATTCATATTAGAGTAACACAAATATCTCTTCAACTTTGTGCTTGATCTTTTCCGGACGGCACCATAATAGCAAAAGTTCAAAAAACTTATCATAAATGTGTATCATGTTGATATTACGGGTCGCGATTAAGGCCCATTTCAATACAGGGCTCAACATTAACCTAAAAACTTACTTGCCCTACCGGGTAAGTACTTAGAAAATCTACTTTCCCTGAACGTAAAGCCACTTGCCCAACCATGAAATATCACATTAACTGTAAACCTCATATTTTTTAATAAAGATCAAAATGATACACCACAAAACTTTTTTTATTTTTGCACATTTAAAAAAATGATTACAGCAATTAAAGTCTAAATTAAATGCTCTTTGTTTTTTTTTTTGCACTTGCCTGGGCGGACAACTAGATTATAAAATAACTTGCCCGGACCCAACTTTTACTTGCCAGGGGCAATAGGACAACTGTTAATGTTAAGCCCTGCTATAGCTTATATTTCAACGCAACACTAAGATAAAAAACAAATTTGATAACGATAAATTGTTCGGAAACACACATCATCATTATTAATCATGCAATTTAAAAATAATTTATGACAAATGTTCACCATGTCGTTATACCATATCATTTGCTAGACCCGTGTCCGTAGTCTTAGATTGTAACTTCACTGTCATTGGCTGATTTTAAAATAAATAATAGTAAATTGTAAAGCGGTTCATCATTTGGTATTAACGTGTTGCTTGCAAGTTCTGTAAACCTTGCTCGAAGGTCAAGGTCATACTTACAGATCATTGCTGAAAATACCGGCATTATTAATCTTTTACACACTGCAACTGGATCATGCAAACGCCAATGTAAGAATAACAGTATTAACCTTTATGAAAGGACATAATGTCTGTGTCCCGACCTTTAACGTCAAGGTCATACATATTTTCAAGTAAGTAACTAATGAATACTAATATTGACAACTGATTGAACACATTTCGGACAAGCGTCTAGTTAATGGTACTTGATTGAACGGTTTTAAACATTGTCGAGTCATGTGCAATATGCATTCTCGTTATTCTGCCCAGCTTAACCGGTAAGCTTACTGTAGTTTGCAGAGCGATGGACTGTCTATCTAGATTTTTTTAAACATCAATAACCCACCAAGTAAATAAAAGAAATGAAGTGTGCAGGTGGATATTGCGTGAACATGATTTTATTTTACATATTTACTATAAACACTCATGAAAGTACAATTGTTTCTGTGTCTGAATTGATCTCTTTTTAACGCACAATATTTATAAAACTAGTTCTCATTAATGAAATATCGGTTAGCATGCACTTTATCGTCATATGTTTATTTTGCCCATGTTGTGTGTATTAATGATAAATATACCCCACCACCAGTGTAAATATTGCCAAATTTGGAACGAAAATCGATGCAACCTCCGGACATTAAATTGGTCAGGTAAGCACCATGGCGATATGTGTTATTACCGAATGAATTAAAAATTAAGCTAAATTGAAATAAATGCCTTACTCAAACATACCAGTAGAACAGCGCAACATTCGAAGTTTCCTGTAATACCTCTAATTAAAAGAAAGCAAATAGGGCAGAAATGGTATTTCAGTTTAATCTGTAAATTAGTTATTTCTTAGTTTAACTTATCTTTTCATCTCTGGAAAAATGTTAAAAAGTGTTGATGAAAAGTCGTTACGACATAATAAGCATGCTCTGAAATAAATGCACATCGGTTTATTAAAGTTTTGTTGCACTTTGCCAATGTCTGGTTGAATGAACGTCCATATGAGCTTTGTTTTACATACATAAGGAAACAACCAATACATGTGTGTGTATATGAATCACAAAACTGTGTTTGAGTATATTTCAAGTACGTAATTAACTCATGCGAACGCCTGCATATATTGGAGTGTGGTAATCAACATTAATATAAAATAAAGCAAAAATAAGTTATACTTTAGTACAAATCTCAAATTGTTTAACTCGTATAACCCACAAAGAACTAGTTCCAAGCCATAAACGGTACTAATTTGCTCGTATTAACCACTGAGTATTATGTGATATACACATAATAACTTTATAAAAACGACGTGAAGCTAATACTTGTAATAGAGACTTTATTCCTCATTTTAATGACTAAGTATCTTGTAATAGACACGTATATACTCTTATTTATTTAGGCCGCGCTCTGTGAAAAAGGAGTTTAATGCATCTGCGTAAAATGTCGCCCTAGATTAGCCTGCGCAGTCCGCACAGGCTAATCAGGGACGACACTTTCCGCTTTTATGATATGTTTCGTTTCAAGAAAGTCCATTCTCAGCAAAAATCTAGTTGAGGCGGAAAATGTCGTCTTTGTTTAGCCTGTGCGGACTGCACAAGCTAATCTGGGACGACACCACGTACATGCATTAAACCCCCTTTTCACAAGGCACAGTCCATTTCTATTTGTCTGTTATACGAGACACGGTAACTCGATTTACCGACAACCACAAAGTTTTTCGTAATAGAAACAAATAAATTCGTGTATAAAACTGTATTTATCGCAAGGGAAACTTTTAACGGATTATTAACAACTGAATATCCCAATATAAACAAACTTGTATATTGAATTTTATATTAACCACCAAATACATCTTGATTGAGACTTGAACACGTATTTATAGCTGCGTATGACGTAATATAAACTTCTTATTAGGCCCGTCGAATTTATAATGAATTATCTCGTGACAGAAACTTCTGAAATGTATTATGTAACTCGTCTTAATAATTGACTATATGTTTCTCGTGATAAAAACGTCTTTTTGGGAGACGTGTAATTCCTTTTGTAAATATACTATTCTATAGATTAATGTTTTTACTGTCATCTATGTAGAATTATTTCGCGCATTTACGTTGTCTGTAATTTTATTTATCAGGAAATGAGTAATAAATAAATGAGAAAATTATAAATTTGTCAATAGTAAAACCGGTCCCTTTAAGTAGAACGAATAATGCTAGATATATGAATGGTTTACGTCGGTGAACAACGATCAGGAGATGCGCCCTAATAATTCTGTTGGACAAAGTTGTGATCTGAAGGAAAAGAACAGGGACGAATGAAAAATGACACATTTATGTTTTGTTTATAGAATTATTGTATTCATTGATAAGTATTCCATAATAAAACACCATATGACAATTCAACTATACCATGCAACACAACATGAGCGCATGTCAAATATTAAACTTACGGCATTACCTGACAAAGCATTGAGTCATGAAAACTAATATAATCCTAAAATAAAACTTAACAACAACAACAACTATGATGGATTTGAATAGCTGTAAAGATTACTTTGTTTTCTAACAAATAATGATGTATTGTTGCACATGACAATAAGAAAGCGTTCTACAAAGACAAGTTTAATGAAAATAAAACAGTACAAAGGTTAACAACTACACCAAGTATATATAAATGTAAATATGAATTTTAAACAGGGATAAACCAGGACAGTATGTAAAAACTTAATATTAAACCAGTTCAACAAATGTATGTGTGTGTTGAGGTATTGAAACAGTATTACGACTTTTTGAATATTTATTTTTCTTTTCTCGCATATGTCCTATTGTTATGGTATTCTGTACCTTAAATCTTAGTTTAAGAAACAATACTAACCAATCCAGGATTCTCAGACATTCCAAAGTAAAAATCATCATTCTTTCTTTCACGATTTTTATCTGGAACATTCCTCCACAAATTGCACTCTTATGAACATAAATATTGTGCAGGCAAGACTTAGTAAGAAGATATTTCTAGGTTATTACATAACATTTGCCTTGTAAGATAGTAAATAAGGATTAACGAGCTAATGTTTGGACTTTGTGATACAAGTGTCGCGTATAATGACTATTGTCTTTTTTTTATATTAAACCGACGTTTTGTAGTTGTACGAACATACTTGAAAAACGGTTGGAGTGACGATAATTATAGAAAATCGAATATAGTGCACGATTGCAGTTCTGATACCTTATTGACGCATGTGATGATGCATGTACATTAATGCACCCAATACTACTGTAAAACAGCGCCTTATTAGTATGATTATTATCTTGTAGGCACAGTGTCTGTATTGTAACGCTACGTGTTTTCATTCACTGAAATAAGGTCGAAATTCAATCAAGAAAATAAAATGAACATGCGGAGATTTCATTGAAGTAAACTTAATAATGTTTTTACATTCTTACAATACAAATTTAACGTAAACAAATATCATAAATATATTTTTTTTAAATCACACACATCACATCTTAACCATTCATAATTATATAGCAAATTTCATAGTTTTACATGGCGTACATACACGTGTATGTTAAAATATAAACGAGAGTTCAACATAAACTACCACCAGGGGCTTAACTTACATATGAACATACATGTTTGTATATGGACAAACGAATGTGTACACCTTTTGAATTCACTATGTGTTCATAAACATATATAAATAACCCGCATAAAAACTAAACTAATTGAAGACGGAGAAATAAACTACTATTAAATGAAGCTATCTTTGTAAAACACATTTTTCCTGTCTTCCTTGCCAAGGTCAACGCTAGTTCGTACAATATACGGTATTAAAAAAAATTAAATGCTAATACACATATGTTTCAGATATCTTGTGAGTTTGGCTAATTGGTGATTGTTATTATTAATAATACTTTCATTTGCACAAAAGTACGTGAAATTATTATGCATTTGTTTAATTTTCATAGTAAAAAACACTATTTTATTGTAATATTTCGCCCAAATAACTATGAAAATGTGTATCTTTATCCCTACTGGATAATAAACTGAGCATTTGTTTAATAGTAAGAAAAATCTCATGAATAAGATTATTATGTTATGTACATGCAACATTCCAGTAATACACCACACCAACGATCTTTACAAGTTGAGTACGTATTTTTATTTCAAAAGTAACAAGGGACAAAATTGTCACAAAACCAGGTTTTCATTGTGAAAAAAAAATCTGATAAAGGGAGAAAACTCAAACTGAACTTTTGAAATGACCAAAAAAAATTAACCCCCTTTGTAAGTTTTTTTTTTTTTAAATCTATTTTTAGTCGTGGCGACCTTGACATTGGAGATATTGACGTGATTCTTTCGTGGGACACACCGTCCCATGATGGTGAACAAATGTGCCAAATGATTTTAAAATATCACAATGAATGACATAGTAATGGCCAGGACAAGCTCATTTATGGCCATTTTTGACCTTTGAACTCAAAGTGTGACCTTGACCTTGGAGATATCGACGTAATTATTTCGCGCGACACACCGTCCAATGATGGTGAACAAATGTGCCAAATGATTTTAAAATCTGACGATGAACGACATAGTTATGGCTCGGACAAGCTCATTTATGGCCATTTTTGACCTTTGAACTCAAAGTGTGACCTTGACCTTGGAGATATCGACGTAATTATTTCGCGCGACACACCGTCCAATGATGGTGAACAAATGTGCCAAATGATTTTAAAATCTGACAATGAACGACATAGTTATGGCCCGGACAAGCTTATTCCGCCAGCCCGCCAGCCCGCCAGCCAGCCAGCCAGCCCGCCAGCCAGCCAGCCCGCCCGCATTCGCCAATCTAATAACCAGTTTTTTCCTTCGGAAAACCTGGTTAAAAAGCGACAGCAAACGAACGTACTATTGTAAACTTTGACATTTGAAAACATATTTTTATTTTACAGTGTTAAATTCGCAGTTACTTGTAACGTAATCTTCTAATATACATGAACATACTTAATTTGTTTATTTTATATTAAGATTACTAGTAACTCAATATTTATACACAAAATATATAGTATTCACAGAAATACATACACATATATTATAATTCTTATATACACACATTCACATGATTTATATCTATCTGTGTAGCATTAGACTACTACAGATAACGCAAACTCGTCCGATGACTTTTCTAAGTCAAGCGCACATTAAAAACATCGACATCGGGTATTCAACAATAGATTACATAATTGTCATAAGATTCGAAATAATATTTACATATACATTATTAAAACTAAATAATTTATGGACAAAACAAAAATAAATGATATTTTATACATATAAACGTGCACGTCAGATAAACATTGGGTATATATAGCAAAATGGTTTATTGGACAATTTTAAAGACCATTTGCTGAAACTATATTTAAATGCAAAACATAAAATGAGCTACATTCCATCATGAACTGACACATTTTTATACCATTTGAATCGGAACTTCAAAATTGTTAAAACTTTCTTATTGGCAATGTTTAATAACGATATATTGTATGTTCTGTTACTCATCACGTTACAGTAGCATATTCTAAGTAATCAACTATTATAGTGCACACTATTTACACACCTGTAGCAAGAAAATAATAATAACACAAATACATATGTACACAAAATAAGCTGCGAATGCACTTATGTTCTAAATTAAGAGAACTTTTTTTTAAGTTGATATCTAGAATTCAACATGCATGGATTTATTGTCAACTAATGATAAAAAACTGAAAAATGCATGTAATATATATATAATTATCCATAACTAAAATGCTTTACAAACAAACAAAAATGTCGCCTACCATAAACCTGACTCTGAAGTTGTTTCAAACGTTGCAGTATTACTTAAGTTCATAATAGCGCTTTAACAATGCTAATATACACAGGTACGTGGAGGACTCCGTAGTAGTTTTTTCATAGCTCTTGATTAGGGCATCCCAGATGGTATATAGTGATCCAGATAACTAAAACCACTGACGCCACTGTTAAAGAGACAGCTTTCTGTATTCAGAACCATTTCTACTCACTTGAATGAATCCTTATGAAGATACATAAGGTGTGCACATATTATTTAGAGTGAGGCATTCAGATTTTATGTGCAATGTATACAATATATTTACAGTGGATTTTCATGAATATTCCAGATGTTAACGGTTGTGTGATGATACGCGGTAGTTTTTTTTACGTCATAAAGTTAGATAATTAATGACACATAAAGCTAATAATATCAATTGTGTAAACGAAAAAGTCACAATTACTATACAAAAACGGATATTAATGAACATGTGCAAGAAACAATTTACAATTGGCAAATGTTATTACGTAATATATTAAATAGTTATCGTTTAATGTTAATTATATCAGGCTTATTACATTATATTTAATTGTTGAAAGGATGAAAAAATTTACATCTATAATCTATGTACAACATGTGTATGTTCCTTCACCTATAAGTTTTGCTTATTAATATAGTGATCAACGCAGACGATGATGAATTACAAACAGCTCCTGTCAACAATGACGACATATTAACAAATCGAATTTATTTAATATATACATGTCTACAGCAGACAGCTGTAAAAGAATAAATACCAATTTTAGTATGATATGATGGAAAATAGGTTTGTCTTTCAAAATTCTCTCGGTACAGCATAGCATTGCGCGTGCATAATAACGGTACGCTAGTAAATGTCAATCCGATATCAGGAACAATATAGCACAATTATTACCAACTTCACAGTACATTTAATCATAAGTAAGTAAAGGGGTCGTCGTCGTTTAAGAAAAGTGGATCCTTAATGCAAGAAGTGACGTCATTCTGAAAGCAGATTAGACGCTAAGACGTTCGGGATGATTGCGTTAACGACCTGAGAGGGGTTGTGACTTCTACCTATGATCGGGGCGGTCCCTAAGACTTTTGAAGGTACATCAACCTGGGAGCAGAATGGACTCGAGATGTACGTTGATACTTCATCATTAGAGAAAGATCGAGTATTAGGCACTTTGAATGGACGTTATGTTTAACACAAATACATGCGAATAAATAGGGAATATTTGTTAAAGAAAGAAGATAATTGCAAGTTAAATTCAACCGCAAACTATACAAACATATTTTCTACAATCACCAGTGAATGAAACCAATACTGTGCTAAAATATGCGATTTTCCTTTATGCTGTTAATACTTTTTTCAAGTCGAATAATATACATGTTTAAACATGTTTAATCCAATGTGTCCTTTACATTATTAGAAACGAAATCAAATGTTCAGAACATATTTAAGTAAGTTATGTGTTCTTTGTTGAAATTGCATAGACTGTTTCTAGGTAAATTTAATTTCAATTTAAATAGAACAGTAAAATTGCCTTCGATGGATCATGATTGTCTGGCACTGTAGATAAAAAGTCCTCAAGCCGCGTCAATACTGGTTTTCACTGTTGGTCTGACGACACGTGATAATGACTATTGTTTGCACAATATTCATGGTTAACTGCGGTTTGAGACCTTTGTTAATAACTATGTGAGGTTGGACATGATTTGCCTTATTGGCTGTGAGTCACTGACCTGGTGACCAGCTACAAGGCACAATTTTTGAGCTTCTGACGTCGATGCCCGCGATTATGACCATGGGTTTGGTTGCTATCATATTAACCAGCCATATGACCTTGCTTCAGGATGCTTAATTGATGACACTTTATTTAGACCATGGCTTAATGATTAAATTCGTGATCCGCTGGTATGACAAACGTCTCACTGATGATAATTATATGCATTAATGAATTGGTTACTGTTATGATCATCCTGATTTGCATATATGACTTGTTGACTGCTTTGATGGCCATGATGTGCACTTCTGATTCAATTACCTATCAAGATAATAAGAGTTTGTGCTGCGACTTCGTCACTGTAACCACAACGACTTTGCTGGTTGACTTGTTGTCCCACAATAATAGCCATAATGCCGCTGCTTACTTTAACACGTGCAGATGAATATTGATTTCGCTGCTGAGATTGGTTCCCGCAAGAACAATCATATTCTTCTCTGCTGACTTACTGACCTGCGATAATAACTATATTCTGCACTTCCGAGACTTGATTAGACGTTATGGTGATCGTGTTCTGGACTGCTGATTTTATGCGCTTCGATCGCCACATGCTTTGTACAATAGATTTGACAACTTGCGATGATGATAATGGTTTTCTCTTATGTCGTTTCGCCAACGTTGCTTCCCAAGTTTTGGGCACCAGATATAATGACGTTCGACTAAGACTGCGGTTTTGGCTGCAAAGCACAGCTGACTTCTCGAGGTGGTCGATATGCTGTCAGCTTTACCTTGGGATCTAGCCAGATGACCATGATCACGACTCGAGCATCCCGGGACGGTGCTTCCCGACAACGCCCTAAATCGCCACAACAAAGCAACGTACTAGTCGTCAATATTCTTCGGACGGCCCGTGTACACTCATCATTGCGTTTTCAATACATTGGACGAATCATCAATGCAACTTGTTTATAATGGTCATTTCGGAAAGACATTGCCATTTATTTACGACACCATTTTCACGTTATATTATTGTTTGAAGTCCGGTTGCATAAAAGACGTATTTTCTTTGAAAATAAAGCGCAAGTTTGTGTGTTATTATGTGATTAAAACAAGATTTGAAATAAGTATTTTCAATGCGAACGCATATCCAATTACACCAAATAAAAGAGTATGCTATTTTTGAAGATGTAAATATAATGGTTTAGATTTTTCTCTATACAGAAATGTGACGAGCATGGTATATATTTATATAAATAAAATATATAAAAGTGAATTATTATACTTTGTTAAAGTATTATTCTTTAAATAAATAATTATTGATCGTATTAAATTAAGAGTAGGTCATTTTCTTTAAATTAATAATACTTAATTAATGTAACGGTAAACTAAAAAAATAACTGATAGTTTTCAAAATTATTTTCCGACACGTGTTTGAATTGCATGTAAAAAGTATATACCTTTAATGTACAGAATATGTTTTATTCGAACAGAAAATAGACATGTACTTTTGATTAATATATCTCTGAGAACAAATTGACTATATTTGCATACAATCAATTAATGCGATGATTCGAAATTTATGTATAATTTGTTAGTTATATACTCTCTATCATATTTCATGAAATCGCTTTAACAAAGCTGCACCAAAGAATATTAAAGGGGCACGAGTTTCGCTAGCGATGAAGGTTCTCTGATAATGAAACATGAAGTCGAATTTTACAATAATGCAACCACGTTCTTGAATCAACATATCCCTCTCTCCGTAGTAAATGCTTATCGAAATCGTCATCAGTCTCATCAGCGGTAGAAAAAAGTGTAGCAGTAGCAGCAACAACCCCACAATAATGTCGTTTGTCCACAACATCAAACTGTTGCACTTCCACTGTATCCAGTTTACAAACTTCTTGATTGATTCTCGTATATTCGTCTTCATTCCCTTCAACACGGAACAACAGTTTAAAATCCACGTTTTGTTTTGCGGTATACATGTCCTGCACGAAATTTTGTAATGATGTAGGGGAAAATGTGGTGTAAATTATAAACACATACTTTAAAGATTCTGGTAGTTTTATCTCCATATATCGTTTTAAACATATCCTTAGCTGCTGCAAGTTGGTGAGTAGAGGCAATGTCTGTGACAGCATGTCAGGATGTTCGATTTTAGTCATGTTCAGACTGGTAATATTAATTGTGGGTAACGTTTCATACAATCCAGGGGAGTCCTTCATTAAATCCAATGCACACTCAGCCGTTCTCAGGTCAAGGATCCGCACACGTGTATCACGTAATATTTCAAACAGCTCCTTACTGACATTGTCCACTAATATCTCAATATTCGACATGTCATGTGACATAATTTCAGATCGCAAGTCCGATACATGTATACGTGATTCGTGCCGACGGGTTTCTTTATGTAAATGCAATACAACATTGGAAAGAGTACACTTGACATGATGATCTAATGAAGAGAGTGTGATCAATAAACTGCACAGCCATTCAAGGGAAATTTTGCAATTCAATAAAGCAACATGCTCTAACAGTATAGGCAACCGAACATTCGATACATTTTCAACAGAGGGCGGTGGGAAATTATCTTTGTTAAAATCAGATTCTTCTATCAGCAAAAGCGTCAGGTTAATCATGGATGGCAGCAGCTCGGAAAACAATGACACATCGCTATTGCCGATTAAAGCCAACTGTTTTACGTTCAGATTATGTAGTGCGGATATAATTGCTCGAGATATTGGCGTTTTCAAACGTTCGATGCAATGTGTTGATTGTTGAAGGACTGTTAATATTGTATGTTCTTGTATTACACTGCGTTCTAAACTGAGTGTTCGTATATTGGACGTGTTCATCATTAAAATTTGCAACAAATCATCGTTTTTTTTCTTGTTTACGTTTGCTTTAAATATGAAATCACTCATTTCCAGACGAAAATGCTTTTCTCTGCTGACGTTTGCCTCCTGATAACAGCTTATCATGATGTCCTGCACTAAAGATAACATCAGACGGTTAACGACGTAATATCTTAATGTCGTGTACGTGTCATCTGATCCAATTCTTATCCAGTCAAGTTCTGTGTTTACGTCGTTGAAAACGTCTTCTGTCAGATATTGTATTACTTTATTAGCTACATCACACTTTAGTCCACTGAGATAAATGATTACATGGCTGATTTCCAACACATTATACTTACTTTTGCAAAATATATTCGTAATTGTGTCATCCGGCAAAGTAGCGATATGAGAAGCAGCAAAGAATTCCTGGATTGTTTCATGTAGAAATGAAACTTGCGATTTACACGATGCGGCTGAGAAGCAATGTCGTTCACTTAAAACACCAGATCTGATGGCAAACTCGAGTTGTTTATTTGACAACATGCCAGTACTTAATAAATCCTGTTTGCTTAATACTAGTGACTTTTCAGAGCCAATCGTGAAATTAAATGCAACCCTTGCTAGTGCGTTACAAATCTCTGTGTGATGCTCGAAAACTGCATTTTCCGATGGAATGTGTTCAGTTAACCCATCTTCTGGTAGCTCTTTGTTGAAAAGGGTGTATATCAGAACTTTATTTATTTCGCACAATGATCCACTTAAAAACGTTTTGTCCACCCATAAATTAACTAGGAGTGTAAGCATCCAAGGCGACGCCAGAAAATGGTTTAATTTACTTTCCTTTACGTAGGCCATAAATTCTTTATATGACACTTGATCGTCTTCCGTCATTGAACGTAGCAAATTACGTATAAGCTGTTCGGTTTCAGTTATTCCAACCGCTTCTATTAGTGTACCGATTTCAGAATCTCTGATACGCTTATCAGCCATTTTCCAGGGTCGTGAAGTTGTTAAGACAACACATTGCTTGGATAAAGAATACAGTTTCGGTATAGGGTTTTCTTGTGTGTGATCGGTCCATTCGTTTAACCCATCCATTGTTACAAGGCAGGTCTCCCTTTCCAAGATGCTTCCAAGTAAATCGTATGCCTCCCTCTGTTGTTTTTCATTAAAGTATATTTCATCAATTATTTGTGTTTTGATCATGTTTACTACTTTACTTTGCCCAATTGAGTCTCGAAGTTTTATGTGGAATAAAAATCTGAAATTCTGTAATGTTTCTACATCACTGAATTTAGAGCTGGGCTCCGGATCTGTTGAGTCTGAATCGCACCAGTTAAGGACCAATTTAGCAAGAAACGTAGTCTTGCCCATTCCAGGATCTCCTTGTATGGATACTCGGTCGCTCAATGTGGTGTTTTTATAAAACATGTCCTTGTATGTGTCTACCTTTTGTTCCGTATCTCTTCGAGATCCGTTTTTCTCGAGTGCGATATGGTTTAATTGTATCGGTACAAATATATCCATAATCGATTTCTCACGACCATACCATATTGGCGAAACAGGTAGCATTTTCATTGTTTTCTTGTAGTATTCTTTCAACCGTCCTAGAAAATCTGAAAATATATTGAATATTGAAATTTTTAGCTCTTAGTATGCTTTCGCTTTAAAACTACATGTTTAATTTCATTGATTGATTTATTAAGATAATGACACTCACAAAGTATCAGTATCGTTGCGACAGGTATTTATTGTCAACATTCTATGTGAAGACATGCCACCGGGAACAGAATCGTTATAGCTTTGATTTCAATTATGACCTTATTTTCACATCACTATTATTTAATAAATTCGACTTGTAAATTATACACGCATTTACAGACGAGATGTAAATGGAAAGAACCATATCAATATTCCACATTCAAACTTGCTTTGTTGTATATGTTTCTTTTCGCAAAACAAAAACATATTTTAATACTGTTCAAAGCGGCGTTTTTTATTGTTCTATAAAGATATTAACATCTCAGTTTTGTTTATAACTATAAATGAAAACAACAGCTTGTTGGTTTGATACTAATTATCAAACCATAGGTCTAATAAAGAATTATCATGATTTAATATATGTATGCATACTATAATGTATAACGTAACACTAAAATTAATCATGGGCATTTGCAATCGCGGATGTCTTGTAAATAATATGATCAGAATCTTATTCGATAATATGTATCACAATTTGGACCGAATAAATCCTTAGTGGTTTAAATGTTTTCTTTCCTTAAGATTTGTGATGTGGGAGTTTATAAAACGTTTAATGCCGACGATGTTACCGAACTACTTTTACACCGTGAAACGGTTGTTAATGATTTGTCAACGGAAAGCCCCGTCTAACAGCAAATAACTCAAGAAGTTCTTTTGTAATCTCAGTTGCAATTATAATGTTGCAGGCCCCTAAAATGTTCCAATTTAAATATATAAAAACAGGCTTACAAATAGTTCCTTTACAATAACCTCTTATTCTGACCAGAATTGGTGGGAATACTGTTAATTTAAAGAACATCAGAGACATAATGAGCGGGGATGGGGTCCGAAATTTGTTGCCATTTCTTACAGCAAATTACCTCAAAAATTCATTTTTCAACTCAGTCTCCATTAGAATGTTGCAGGCCCCACAAATGTTCGAGTTAAAATAAAACAAACAGGCTTATAATTAGTAATTTTACAATGACCTCTTATTATGACCAGAATGGGTGGGTATACTATTGATTGAACGAACATCAGAGACATAATGAGCGGAGATGGGGTCCGAAATTTGTTGTCCAATGTAAAATAATATTTATCCAAATAATCGCTGCAGAAACTAACAATTTTTTCTCTCAATGTTCTTAATCAAGCATGTTGTTTGTTTGTTTTTTTGTTAAGATATAAACACTTTTTTTCAATCATTAGATTTTTTAAATAATATTTTCATTTTCCCATAAAATGAAAAAGTATTTTTAACACGTAACAAAAATCAGATTTCCTCAAAACCAACATTTACTCTTATATGACCCGATTTAAGAACTATAAAATGAAAATGTTAATTTCTAAATACACTTACTTAAACTAAATTATATTCAAAACATGTATACGTATGTTGTTGTTTTTTCTTAGCAACGTGAATAATATGTTAAATAAACTGACAATTTTAAGTTCAAAGCGCGCAAACACGACATTTCTGGAAAACAAGATGGCGCTGATAATCCTGAAGAGCTCACCGGAGTTTAAAGTAAACCAATTGTCAGTTCTTGACTGGGCGACTTTTTGGGCACGTGTGACACATTGTCATAAATAATATTCTGGCAAAGTGTTAACAAGAATGAGTAATACTTGCCGCCTTCTCAGCAGTAGCAATATGTTTCTAAAATTTGATCAGGTTACCTTGTTTTAGGAATATTGTGACCTAGATTCAAGCACAGCCTATAAATTGTTACGACTAATATTATTACCAAGTTTCGTGAAGACTGAAATATGAGTGTGGCTTAGAGTGTAGTTACACTACATGTGTTTTTGTAAGATTTGAACTGATGACCTAGTGTTCGAGAATCAAACCCAGCTTAGATATTGTAAAGAAAAATATTTTTACCAAGTTTCATCGAGTTTGAATCACTTTCGCGCTCAGATGAACTAAATAAATCAAATATGTAATACTTGGGTGAATACTTTTAATGCAAAGTTATTAAAAGACTAATAAACTTTGAGTTGTATACATGCAGCCAAATGTGTGGCCGTGATCCATTTGTTCTCGAACGATTTGTTCTCTCTCTTTATTGGCATTATAAACGTTCTTAATTTTAACATACTAATGGTCAGTATTTGTTTTTTACATCAGTTTTTTTTTTTGTTTGGAATGGATGAAATTATGCCTAAGTCGTAATTATATTTCGTTTGACAAATTATTGAACATCTTTTACTTTCCAAACGTACTCATACAATATTCTACTCATATATATTATTTATGTTAATGTAACATTGGTTAAGAGACAAATCAAAATGTATTGCCATTGAGAAAAACTTTAAAGCATCTCGTTCCCACATTTATTTTCACGACAATGTCTAACCAAAACTACAGACGTCCACGTACTCATCGCAAACTGCGATTATAGTCATTTTTTAAATTATATTATAGTTGCACTTACCTCGACATTTCTGTTGGTACTCAGCTTCTATGTCGTTCGCCCTTTCATCTCTTTTGTGTACCGGTCCAATGCTAAAATCATGTAACGCCTCATTTATCTCCTCCCTTAACACCATTCGCACCGTTTCCAACTGCAATTTATCGCCTTCGCCTTCCCCACCATATTCAGCCATTTGAATATCGTCGGTCCTGTTAAATATTCATAATAGTACACACAAGATAGCATTAATTTTATATTATGTGTATATTAATGTGTACATAACAGCGGTCTTTCCGAAATGAATTTTAGAACGTTATGCTAGTTGTCAGTGTCTAGATTTATGTTAATCTCTCTATATCCTATAGACAAAAATATATTTATGTTTATATATATTAATTTATGATAAGTGTTTACTACTTGATGCGTTTTACACTTTGCGTATGAACACAGTTTGCTATCAATTATAATTTCAAGAGAAACGTTAAATAAAAAACTATGGATTTTCTCGGGATTCGAACCTGGAAATCTGAAAGCAATAGCATATTCGTGACACTGAAACATTCAGGATTTTGCTTAGATTGCGCCTTGTTAAGTTATTTTTATTAATACGCGTATTTTATAAGTCATCGGTGAAAACACGTTGCAAACACGGTATTATTTTACCGATATTACGTTAGCATTATCCATTACGATGGGATACTTTTATCATTATTTATTCATTGGTGTTATTTCGCTTATTTGAATACAATTTAAACATTTCGTAAGAATCTATGATCGTATTCTTTACTCTCATTTTTCCAAACCGTGAAGAAATCCCTTTCAAATATAACTTGGCATTCAAGCGCATACCTGTTCGATGTAAACCAATGGTCAAAACATGGTGACCTAGTTTTCGAACACATGTTACCTAGATTTTAACATGACCACGGTTTTTTTCAAAATAAACATGCAAACCAAGTTTCTCACTATAAATGTAACCTACGTAGTAGTTTAATCTTTTTTTCTTATATTTGACCTTGTGGCAAAGATTTTGGATACACGTGGCACAGATTCAAACTCGGCACATATATTTAAAAAAAGATAAACAATCTGCACAAGTTTTATCATGGTTGAATCAAAATTGTGCCATCTAGCAAGGTGTGTGTAATACGAATATCGTCTTGTATAATCAGGATAAAGATTCTAAGTAAGTTTCATCAAGTTTGAGTCAACAATTATAGATAACAAGGCTCTCCTAAGATCTGAGCTAATGATATAGTTTTTTTACGCAAATGACTAAATTTTAGCCAAGATACTGTCAAGATATATATTCTGGCAAGGTTTCATCAATAATGAGTCATACATGTTTTTTTTTAAGATTCGACATTTTCACCTAGTTTTACAAGCAAGTGACTTAGATGCTAGGCCTAGATATTGTCAAGATAAATAAACATCAAGATTTAAAAGTAAAGCCTCTATGGTGATAACAACGTGTTTTCAAAGATTTTCCAAGTGACCTAGTTTGTGCACGCAGATTTAAACTCGGCGTAGACATTTTAAAGATACATATTCAGACCAGGTTTTGTCAAGAGTCATACATATGGCCTCTAGAGTTACAACAAAGATATTCTAAGACTTGACAGAACACCTAGTTTTTGGGAACACGTGACCAAGATTCAAACTCGGGCTATATAGTATAACGTATTGTATACCAGATAAAATTGCGGATTGCATATTGGATAGTATGGTGCATTGTATACCAGATAGTATGGTGTTTTACATACCAGATAGTATGGGGTATTGCATATCAAATAATATGGTGTATTGCATATCAGATGTAATGATGTATCGCATACCATAAATTATAGTGTAATGCATACCATGTTGAATGGTTTATTGCATACCAGATAGAATGTTGTATCGCATTAGATCTAGACAACCAGACAATTGTCATTTAGAAATTATTTACAGAACCAGTCGCACAAAACCTAGTTAGTATCTCAGTAGAATAGACTATTCATCACAACATACATCTTACCAAAGGAAGTCGCAAGATCATGTAGAACTAGATACTATTTCATCAAAAATTAAATATATATTCCGGAAAGGTAACCTTACTGATATGAACTATTTGCTGAATGACTCATGCCCTAAGAACCCCGTTAAACAAGTCGTCATAAGTCAACTGTCCGCACAAACTACTCTTTGTGTGACCAAGCTAGATCATCTTTTAGTCTAAAGCATTCTCGAACTTACTGAATCGGAATAAGATCAATCACGAGCGTTATATCCGCTAAACGCGTATTCAGGGAGTCATCGCTAATTAATGGATTTCATTTGTTAATGGAACAACTTGTAGCAACAGGATAGCTGGGTAGATTGAGCCTGCATTGAAATGGATGTCTGATAGACTGGAAAGGATGAAGTCCTTTATTTGTTAGAATGCCGGCTGTAATTAGGTATATAAACATGTGCTAAGCGGAATTATTCAGATGTTAGACCAAACATCATCGATAACATAGCATTCGCATGAACATGTTGGTTAGTTGTGTAAAACGATGATTTTATGATGGGACAATCTAGCCGTACAAAATACGCAAGTTATCAAAACCAAATGTTATCATGAATAATATCTGAGGGACTTTTTACCCACTCTTAAATCGGTAATTACTGATTTATTAATTACATTCGTACTAAATGCATTTAGAGGCTTAATGAGATGGTTTTATTCCTTGTGACATAGCGTTGTTGTCATGAAATGTTTTGTAATTTGATTTTTATTACTCTCGACAATTAAATAGAATAATGTTTACCTATAAAATTTACTTGATAGCGAATAAGAACTTTCAATATCAACCGTAAAACAATCATTATTGAGATACTTTTTCTTTACAATGTTTTATCATCTGTTGACGTGCACAGGTATAAACACTATTAAACATATATTAAAATATGATTTGATTTTAACAGTTCGTCATCTAAAAAAATATATAGTATTAGTTGCAAACTGATTGTGTTTTCTCAGGTTTGAGTTGCAGGAGTTGTACAGCTATTTTTGTATGTGTTGTATTCTTTTAAAGCCTTTATACTTATGTACTTGAATAGCTTATATGATTGTTGCAATATAAATTACCCTGTGACAATAGAAATTGTATTTCTTTTACACTATAATTGGTTGAGAACAATTGTCGCAATCTCTGTTAAAGCTTTATATTTTTATTAGCAATTATAACACCTATACTTTCAGTCCAACTGTTTATGCTTTCTAACAAATATTACATGTACATTTCCAGGTTCATTAAACATGTTCTATGTAATACTTGTCATTAGCTTCTTTACTTGTCGAAATATAGAATATTATAATACAATCGTTTGATGTAATTGTAAATTACTCAGTTAGCAGTAATATTATTAAAATGAAATAGGTTAGTCATGTACGCAACACATACGACTTTCAATCATTCTGAACTAAAGCAAATGGGAGATAACATACACACCGGGTCAGAAAAAAGCTTTTTACGCATTTAAGATTGTGACTTCTTCAGTGTTTTCAAGCGTGTGTATTGAAATTTTAGAACAATGACCGCTGAACATTTGCGTGCGGAACCATTTTCAGTAATGGTCAGGATAATCATATGAACGTATACAAAAATGTTTAAGCATGTTTCACGATATATATAGGCTAAATAAATGACGTTTAGATTGTTCCTAAGCTTTTTGGAAAGTCATAAACGAAACACCCTCTTGCAGGCAAAATATTTAATCAGAGCATATATACTAGATATGATTTATGCAAATAAATATCAAAATATAAAAATTTTACAAGCTTGTTCTGTAGCATTATATGAAAACTAATACGCCAAATGGCGTCTATGTTTTTAAATAGTGCTGCAACAATATACCGGTATATCAATATATATCGCAATACGCATTCCGCATATTGTATTGCGATACGATTTTCATCATACCGGTACGAAAATTCTACAAAAATTAATCCACATTTTGTCCAGAAAAGCCATCCGAAATAATAATATCAAAGTAAACAAAACAAATCTGTATTTAGTAAAAATAAATTGTTACGTAAATATAGCATTTTAAAAAGTGCATTATACGGAGTAGCGTTGTTACATGGGAGTCAGCATGATCTGCTTTTGCATGTCATACTGTTAAATTTAAGATGAAGCTTGTGGAAATACGAAAATACGAAAAAACAATTATTTACATAATAAAAATGTAAATTGATGTTATTATAAACAGAAGTAATAATGATCAAAAATCATTTTAACTGCCCAGCATGCAAGCTTGGACTCAGAAAAAGTGGACATGCTTATATTTCTAAAGAAAAACATGAAGTAAAGTTTATTGAACAATTGTGTTATGTTACATAGTTGAACTGTAAACTGAGCAATAAATATGCTTTACCAGTTTTAATAAAACAGTAATGACTTGGTCATATTGTACTTGTAGCATATTTATAATCAATAAATGTTAATATCCCAGAGATTTATTGCAAACACTATATAGTATACCGTCCACAATTGCACAACATGTTTAATGTTTAATGGAAATATCCAATGGACAAAATGACAATACTAATCTTTCAAGCATTTTGTAAAAAAGGCTAAAATTACTAATAGGATAAAACTAGAACCTAAACATACAATACAAAGGTTATGATTTTGTAATTCAGTTGATTTTGGTGATTAGCTGGCACGTTATAATTCTGGTACAAGTTAGCAATATATTGCAATACGGATTTTTGAACTGACAATATATTGCAATAGGGTTTTTGGCGTATTGTTGCAGCACTATTTTTTAAGGAGCAGAACTATGTTCTAACCTGGTTGAGATGGCATACAAATATTCAGACAAAGTTTTTTGGTGACTCGGTACAACATGTGTCTTTCTAAGTTAATTTTAATGCATTCTTCAAGTGGATTGTGTTGAATAGTTTCTGACCCCGCATGACCTTGTTCCGTTAAGTATTGGCAATAGGTGTGGTCCGTGAAAATTAACACAGTTAATTTGAGCGACATTAAGGATGGTACGTGACCACAAAAAGGCGACCCCATTGTGCCCATATGATCTTAATCAAGGATAAGATCAATTAAGATATTTCCTGTGAATGTATGTTACATTCCAGCCAGCTAATGATGAGAACTCTAGATTGGCATGACAAGCAGAGTTTTTAGTATGCACATCAAAGATAATTGTTCAGAACATTCTGGCCTATCTCTTAAAATTAGTAACTTTTTACCGGCCATTTTAGTTCACTCTGTAGCACATCTTACTCATGTAAAGTCAAATACAATAATCGAGCGTCGATGCACGTTCATTCACTTAAATTGAGTATGCCGCCTATAAAATATAAATAGCAAACGCTTAACACATAACGGACGAGCCACTTATACGATCATTACAGAACGTCTCTGTGGTTTAGTTGTAACACACTGACGCAAGAACTCATGGGTTACAGATTCTATCCCCCGCTCAACCCAAGCATAACGTTTCTGTCGCTTGAGACGTTAATCCGATCCGCAGTGTACTATAAGTTTCCACTAGGGACTAAAAGGCAACAAATCGTCTCTGGAACAGGAAGTTAATTGAATCATCGTCCTCACCCCTGATACCCCAGAATCAAGACATCCGGAGAGCGATGGCCATACAGGAGATTTCCGGTTCACTAGTGTAACATCTACACAAATCGCTCTGTAATACATGGTTCGGTTGCTCTATTTACTAAACACAATGCACCTGTAAGTCTCCAACAACTCCACAGGTAAATAGCAGAATTCAATACACAAATTAGTTTGGCATTTAAAGCAAAACTTTACATTGTCATGTGGTTTATTTGACAAGCTTTAACAGGTTTCTCTGATAATCTTAAACAAATCATCGTTTGTTACATTTTACGATATTCAACGTAGAGAGTGCTAGAGACCATTTTGAAAAAAAAGTAGTACTTACACAAAACGTTGTGTTCCAGGTAGACAAAGCACCTCACATATCAATGTCCTGCGCACGTATGTTTTCATACATTTTGAAATAATTGAATCATGTGGCAATTTATCTAATCGTTGCATTAAACTCGACCGCCAGCTCTATATCACAACATAGATTATGTCAATTATGTTATCAAATTGAAGTTCAAATGACTCGCACATTATCGGCCTTAACTACTTTGAAGAGACTGATTCAGATTTTCTGTTTTAAAAATCATCTCCAACAAGATAGGTTAGGTAGGTCAGCAGAATTGTCCGTTTACGTCCTTTTGATACAAGAGGTATTTATCACTTTAATATGGATATTTAGATAAAAAAAATCTTCAAAATCTCTGTTCAAACATACTTTATCTTTATGTGAGCAAACATTGCGAAAATACTCGAAAATAGCGAAATTATGTAACAAAAATAGAGTCGGTCGGGTTTATGGAAACAATTTATTAGCTATAATATTGCATAATATTAGTTTTTATTGTATTTCAACTGAATGATTGTAAGAACAGTCATTATATGTTTTTAGCATATGAACATGCATTTTGTTATGATGTTGAACATGTCTGATTTTTTTATTCGTTCATTATGTTATTGACTAAAACATATAAACGACGTTATACTATTTTAGTTGTATCCGTTCGCCCATATACTTGTGTGTTATGTTGATTTCAAGGTTCTGTACACAAATTGAGTATTATTCAACATACCACTCTGTTCTGACATATTCACAAACCAAGCGAATATGATATAAAGTATAATTATACTTGATTTTAGCAACTAGATCGTTTACATATAGTAAATTCTGAAACTATATATATATATACAATACCGAAGATACATAGACGTATATAGCAGGTTTAAAAACTATTCTCAAAACCTATGAGCCCACATCTTTGATATTTTTAAATGACCTGAGATGTATGTCGTCGACACAGTTTGTTCAACGAATTCCCTCCTGTGGTAGAAACTTATCAAGCCGCATGGTTTATATGATGCACTTTTATAATGACATGTCACGTCGTATTGTTGTCCTCTACATAAAACCAGTGGTCGCGGGTACGAATTCCGATGGGAGAAACTTGGTATGAATAGTATGATTAAATCGATTAGGTTTACACATTCGAATGCATAATTCAAGTATGTTAAGTCCCTTTAAAGATATATTGTATCTAACTACGCAAATACTTTTATAAATCCAACTGATAGCATCTGCTGTTAGACATGTGCGTCGCTTGATAACTTTAAGAAAGCCAAATGTAGAATAAATATATTGTGTATTTAAATGATATTGTTAGCAGCTTGTATTAGGTTGAGTGTTAACTTCAAGGTCAGGGGCAGCTTCATGATTTAAGATTTAGTAAGCAGTTTATTTCCGAATTAGTTTGCAAAAGAAACATATATATGACAAATAACAAAGCTAGACAAGTGTTGAACAAGGCAAAGCGTATGTTGGTTTAATGGCTAAAGTTGACAAAACATTTGATGCAGCAATTAATGATTGCAAAAAAATACATTCCAGTGTTGTACACATGACAAGGCAATCAGGCGGATTGAAATACATAAATGACGATCTGTTTTAACCCATTTAGCTCGTTGTTATCTGTGTTTGATAAAAAGCAAATAATGCGTTATTACTTATATCGATTAGGGTTTGCATTCAAGTTAGTTTTCATAAAAGGTCGTTGTGAAGAGGATATTGATGATAAATCGTTCACACATTCAATATTAAATCGCACCGCTATAAATATCTTTTGATAATTAAACAGTATATGCATGGTATCGATACGTTTGAAACCGTACTATATAGCAAAGTATCGTGACTGACTAAATCGAACGTGTTCACTCTGTTGAACTCAAATTCCCAAAGCTTAAAATGACCGTAGTACAGAAAAGAAAATACGACTCTGTGCGGACGGTATTTATTGGTGATCAAACTAAAAATCACACTCTCACACTTTCAAAACCCAGGTTTATTATTTTCAATTGAGATCGGCGTCTATGTGTTAGGCAGCAAGCATTATATGGAACATGAAGCATTACTTTGTAAATGCCAAACACCTTCCCGAAGTTCGTTGTTCGTGTTGCGAGGTACTTTATTAAAATAAAGAACGAACCGACGAACGAACCAATGAACTAATATACCAATGAACAAACGCAAGAACGCACAAACGCACGAAAGCACAAACCAACGAACGAATGGATGGACGGATGGATGAAAGGATGGATGGATGAATGAATGAATAGATAAATAGATAAATAAATAAACAAATAAATAAATGATAAAATAAATAAATGAATGGATACAACCATGTTCTGTTCACAATTCTTGTTGGTTATTTTGGTATTGCATATAATTTAACTACAAACAAATCCCTAGTATTTTCAAAATTATGAATCTATCGTACATTTCACAGGTATGACAAATAAACCACGTGGTAACAAGATTCACTTTAGTATGTATTATATTCAATCTTAAAATGTTTCAAATTCCTTGAATACAATAAATAGTTATAACCAATTTTTGAATTCTGTATTGAGTTCAATACCTAAAATGGCGTTTTTCTTTCATTATTTTTTTTTATAAATAATCCAAACGATCGTGATACCGTAGCTTTATCCGTTTTCCTTCTTTATCTATAAATAAACTGTTTATTTATATATATTTGAGCTAGTTTATCAATTTAAGACGCTGACACATACCAAATGCTATGACGGTAAATGCAATTGCCTGTCCGAAAATCGTAATTCCGATAACCTAAGGCCTCTTCTTTGGTAGGAGGTCACCATACCAGACGTTAAGACTCCGGATCTTCACATAATGCGGGCCGAAAGGACCTCATACATTTCGAAATACACACATTATACGGCTTTCAGACATAAATCATCGATTAAAAAGAAACCGCGTGAATATATTGATTAGTTGTATACAGCGATGATTTTATGACGTGACAATCTAACCGTACAAAAGGAAATACTCAAGTTACCAAACCCGTATGCTATCATGACTTATGTCTGAAGGACTTATTTGCTTAAATCGTTAAGTACTGATTAATTAATTAAAAATTATTTAATTAAAATTGAACTGAATGTATTAAGAGGCTAAATGTGATGATGTAATTTCCTGTGACAAAGTGTTTTTGTCATGAAGTGGTATTTTATTATATGTTCCATACGCTCGACAATGATATAGAATAATGTTTACCTGTACAATTTTTTTGACATACAATGAGAACATTCAATGTCAAACGTAAACACAATCATTATTTAGATACATTTTGCAAATTATGTTATAAAACTTGTTGTCGTGTCCTGGTATAATCACTATGACAAATGAGTTCGATTGCGCCGCTTCGTCACTTCAAAAAATCTTATATTAACTGCAAATGTTTTGTTGTTTTATTTCAGGTTTGAGTGGCAGGATTTGTTAAACTATTTTTGTATGTGTTGTATTGTTTGAATAGCGTATACGTTAAATAAAATAAAAATCAACCTGTTACAATAACAAGTGTATTTTTAACAGTATATTTGGTAGCGACAAATTGTAGCAATCGCTGATAACACTTAACATTTTAATGAGCAATTATAATTCTTATACATTCAGTCCAAGCGTTTATGCTTGTTACGCAAATAGCATTGTACATTACTAGTTCATTAAATGTTCTTTGTAATTATTTTGCTGAGCTTGTCTCCTTGACGAATTACACAATATTATAATACAACCGTTTCATTTAATTGTAAATTACTGATATATCAGTAATAATATAGAAAAAAATAGGTTATTCATTTCCGAAAAAATCACGACTATCGACTGAGGTATATAAATTAGTGCATAAATCATTCTGAACTAAGGAAAACGGGAGAATTTACAACGAATTGAATAGATCAATCTAGGACACTGAGATAACATAAAACTACCGGGTCAGATACATGTTTATTAAGCATTTGAGATTGGGACTTGTGAAATGTTTTCAAACGTTTTTATTTAAGTGTATAAACCTATTCGATAGTAATAAACGAAACACTCTCTTGCCACCTGGCGGGCATATATTTTAACGGAGTAAAACTGATTTTCAAACTGTTTAAAAGAGATTAAATCAGATTATAATATGTACTTGATATGTTTCATTATTATTAAGATCAAAATGTAAAGATTTGTGCAAGCTTTTGCTACAGCCATTTATTAACACAGAAACGACAAAGGGCGTCTATGTTTTTAAACGCACTTGAACTATGTTCAAATCCTATTGTGCCCATGCGAGCTTAATCACGGAGTAAATCAATTAAGACATTTCCTTTGAACGCATTTTAAATTCCAGCCAATTATTGATGACAATTTAAGATTGGCATGACAAGTAGAGTTTTTAGTAAACAAATCAACGAAAATTGTTCAAAACAATCTTGCATATCTCTGAAAATTAGCCATTTTACCGGTTACTAGTAGTTAACACTATGGCACCCCTATCTCATGTTAAGTCAAACACTACGATCTAGTTTCGATGTACGTTCATTCACTTAAATTGAATATTGCGCTTATAAAATATAAATTGCAAACGCTTAATATATAACTGATGAGCAACCGAAACCATCATAACGGAACGGATCTGTGGTTTAATACATTACGCAAAAACTCGGGTTACAGATTCTCTCCCCCGCTCAACCCAAGCCTAACCTTTTCTTTCCTTTGAGACGTTAATCCAACGCGCCATGAACTATGAGTACTAACGTCTGGAACAAGGCGTTAATTGTATCGTCGCACTTCTTCCTGTAACCCCACTTACACGATTACCGCAGGCGATTGCCATAGCGGAGATTTTCAGTTCACTAGGTGAACATCTTAACAAATCACCATTAAACAATTGGTACGGTCGCTCTTTTAAATTAACACAATGTACCCGTAATTCTCAACTTCAACAACTTCACAGTTATATTTATGTATGAAAACAAATGGAACAAGTATAAGCATTTATGAATTGTTAACTGTTTATACATATATTTTGCAAATTTAAATGTGTACTCAATATGTTTTCATCTCAACTACAGAAGGGGTAAATGATGTTTCCTAACTGTTGATTATGTGTTGTGAATTTTTTTCCACTAAATATGGAAATGAGCATGTCTAATCATGATGAAATATTCTTTGTAAATGTATGTGTTGTGATGTACTGTGTACAAGTCTTGAATAATATGTTAGTCGGTTAGTCTGTTTGTCGTATTTAAGTGGGAAACACGTATTATAAAGAGTTTGATTAAATCGTTTAAGTAAAGGCATTTTATTACATAATTGAAAGTATGGTAAAACTCTTTAAAGATAAATAGTATATAAATACGCATATTAATTGGATGAAACAAACAGATAGCATCTGAGGAAAGACAGCTTTTATGGGGTTTATTGTTTACTTAAATCTAACTATCTATCTAATTTAAATTTTCAAAACTAAAAACGTTATTTAGTTACGTGTTCCATTGCAAAAGAAACATATTACAAATAACAAAGATAGAAAAAAGTTGAACAGGGAAAAAGGCGTATGTTGTTTGACTCGCTAAAGATAACATTCTGATTTGATGAAACAATTAATGTTAAATACGTCCCCGAGTTGTCCACATGTTAAGGCAATCAGACGATTTGAAATACCTTTAAGACGATCTGTATTACCCTTAAAAGCTCGTTCTTATCTGTGGTTGATAAAAAAGCGTATCATGCGTTATCATTTATATCGACTTGGGTTTGCGTTCTAGTTAGTTTTCATATTTTTTTAAGGTCGTTGTGAACCCGATTATGTTAATAGATCGTACACGCATTCAATGTAAAATCGCACAGCTATAAATATCTTTTGATAATGAAACATTATATGCACGGTATCGCTACGTTTTAAACCGTACTCTAGAGTATAGTATCGTGACTGACAAAATCGAAAGTGTTGAACTTAATTGCTCAAACGCGTAAGAAGTGCATATAAATAAATAATAGACTACTTACCTAAAAATAGTTGCATACAAAACTTACAGCAAGCTGACCTGTGCATTCCGCTGTCGACTGCCAAATAATTGAATGCGCAGTAGTTCGATAGATAAAAATATTCGTGTTTAACCCGACAAAGTGACAATAGGTTACACAACTTAGTAGCCTGGTACCCGGCTCCTACTAAGATAATACGCCTGGAACAAACACAATACTGTCAGACGTTAGGGTTTATTTGCAGAATTGAATTTGACAAAACAGGCGGTTATCAAGAAATCGTAAAGCCAATGGACGTTAAATTCTAAAGAACGATACATATTTGTAACGGGCGAGTAGCAGTGTATTTCGCACAAACAAATCCAGTTGGAATGTAGGATAGGTTCCTGTTTTGTGAATTGTTTTTTTTTAAACATATGAGTCTCGCTCTTAGAAAATGGACACTGTTAACAATGCATAAAACAGCTTATACATGATGAGAGCCGTACTCTGTGAAAAGGGGGTTTAATGCATGTGCGTAAAGTGTCATCCCAGATTAGCATGTGCAGTCCCCAGAGACTAATTCAGAACGACACTGCCTAATCTCGCCTGTATAACTTCTGATTTGCGGAATATAAATACAGCAATTTTCTTAGATTTGCACTCTCAGTCTAGATGTCAAGGGGTGAACATGAACCTTCAACGCCATGATAGTCTCATATTTATGCTCCAGCACCACCACCAGCAGAACCAACTGATACAGGCCCAACATATCCTTGCTTAGAGAAGTAGGAGGAGGATGAGGAGAAGGAGGGGTTTACGAAATATCTGGGCGTGTGCCTGGATTGCGAGGAAACCTAAGCTGGGGCTTTACGCCTGTCTCATGGTCTAGCTGCGTAACGAAAAGTCCAAGAGCCTTTCAGAACTTAATAAAGACGTCTTCTGCAATGTAAAAGTGCAGAGACTGAAAACCGCCCTTACCAAATATACCTCCAATTGAAGAGCACCCCTTGCGCAGGGACTCAATGTTGCTATCACTCTAAGGCACCTTGCCTCTTGGCATTATTAAATTGAGAACAGGGAACGAACTGTAGAAGATCGGTTACTGTGAGGACCAGCCGTGCGTGGCCACTTTTATACGTGGCAACCTGCGGTTCCAACGAGACCGATCCGTGATTGGACAGTGCAATGGCAGTGGAATTTCCGTTTTTATTTGTGAGCGTTAGCTCACGACTAATGTTGTTACTGAAAATTTCAAGTCATTTCGGCTTATCTACGGAGAGCCTACTACCCGCCACACATGCCGTATCCGCGCGAGAAAGAGTTGTATAATTTATGCAAGAGGTTTGAGTTATCCAACTATATTCATTCACAAATGGAAACATTATATGAATATCGTGGTAAATGTAATGGTTTCGAACGGAGCTTATATAGAAAAGAATCAATAAACAATGATTGTATTATACTTGTCGCGGAAGAGATTGCTTATGAATTATTAAAATAGTCCACTTTCTGCTGCGTCTTCATGACGAAGTATTTTTGCTCAGCTCATTCATAATCTGAGGCTATTAATAGATGCGGCTGCCGATAAACAAGGGAGAGTCCAATTGCACGGGTGATATTAACGCAATAGTATAAGGTTACGCTTGTTTATATTCACAGTTCTAAATTTATAAAACGTTGAACATGAGTTCAACAATTACTACAGGGATACGATAGACAACATCAAAAATGCTTCCTAATCGCTAAAACCGAATATAAAAAACAATTACATATAACAAGAATCTATTAATAGATGCGGGAAAATATAAACAAGTGTAGTGGGGAAAGTGATAACAACGCAATAGTATAAGGTTACGCTTGTTTATTGCGTAACTTCGTTCATAGCGCTTGACTGTTTACTGATTTCTTGAAGTACTGCCGGGGGGGGGAGCATTATGATCTGGCTGGGAAATCTGCAGCAGGACTTATAAATGAACTTTGAAATTCACACATTCACGTGTGCAGATGAGGTTATTAGTTACCAACCTTAATTAATATCGGCCGATTTTTTATCAGATAAACGGAAGAAAACGGAATAGTAAAAAAAATATTTAAAGAAAAACGTTTTATTTTAATATTCCTATGAATTCCATTTCATTATTGTTTTATAATGATAAGTAAAACTCAGTTCATTTGGGGAGGCGGGGGGGGGGGGGGAATTCGTGACAATCGGAAATTATTTATCAACTTTCGCTTAAACTCAACAGAAAACAACAAAACTGCTTGGGTTGACCATTTTCGATATTATTGTGTGTTTGATATATGTTTAAATAATACTTTGCATTTTGGCTCGGTACTAAATCGTCCGGGGAAGACACAATGGGCTATCGATAAACGTTGATAACACATTATTGCTTTAAAGATGAGACACAAAAACTACCAACAAATATAGTTTCATGAAATTGTTTCATTATCTAACCACAAATGGTTGCCGTAATCTTCAGTCTGTATGGAAGTCGTTCTTGAAAGACTGAAACGCTACCGAAATTTGCAAGTTCGCTATAAATAACACAGTTTGACTCCAATTTCCTATCGAAAAGTATTGTGCAAAGATGTTCCATTTATATGAAACAAAGATATTTTTATAGATCCGCGTCATGCGAAAATGGGTCTTATGCCATATGCGACTAGCGTAGCTATAGTCCAGCCTTCGCATCCCGCAGTAGGTCAGGATATACTTAATGAGACCACGAAAACTTGCGCAACTACCCAAACAGGGCTTTAGCTTCGCTAGTCAACGTGCCGTTAGACCTATTTTCGCATGACGCGGCTAGAAAAGTGTGATCTGAATGTGTCGAAAAAAACTGCATGTCGAAAGAAAACTGCATGCTTATCAAATATTTCAATACCTTATATTTCGATGGTGAAAAAATTAACTCATTATAAGCAAATTGATGACACAAATGATGTGATCTCCCGTATTATAACTTTTATTTACATACATTTACGTGTGGTTTGAAACACGTGCAATTAACAACACAAATTTCAGTGGTGAATATGACAAACAAGTGACAAATATCAATAACAATAATTTAACTATTTTTGTTTAATTAAATTATTTAAAGCGTATTTTTCTAACTCTATTTCAAAGTCACGATAATATATTTAAGCGTTTCCGATCGCCAAAATCGCCAAAGGAGCTCGCGATTAAAGTTGAACGATATAGAAAAGAATATGGCGATTGTACAAAAAATCGAGGTAACTCTATAAATGATATAGTATTCGTTAGTTTAACAGAGCTCGGTCAGCAGCTGGACAATGCACGTCGCGATCGGGGGGAGAGTCGCGATCGGGGGGAGAGTCGCTCGCAGAAGATTTTCTTGAAGACTCCGAAGGGCGACTATGTAAATCAAGCGAGTACCGTCATCCCTCGACCCGGACGTCCTCTCATGCTGACTTCGCTGAATCCCAGAATTTGGAAGGATTGCTTAGCGGAATGTTAATTGTCAGTAGGAAAAAAACGGTTTCACTACATCGCAGGAAGAGGGACGGGTACAGAGGAACTGGCAGCGTAGAGGACGAGCGTGGCAGAGATACAGGCCAGGATTTCGAGGTGATGGCCTATGAAGACAATGGAAGTGTCGCAGGTCGGCGGTACCCAGTTCGCTCAATGTGCTGAGGAAACCGTTCTGGGGTTCGAGTCGACAGCCTGTGGCGTCTAGAGGCCATACAAGCAGCGGAGCGCGCGAGGAGCGGGAAGAAGATCTTCTTTAGTTTTCAGCACTCCCTTTGCAGAGTAATCTTGTCATTTTAAGGGCAACCAGACATTATCTGTCGTTAAATTGTCTACCAGTGCACATAAAGGTGTCATTTGCCACCATGCACTAGTCTATTTGGATCAAAATTATTTCGTTCGCGAATACCCGGGCAGCCGAGGTGAATTTGACAAGCCACATTACAGTCATGTATTCTGACAAAGATGCGTCATGAGAGTTACTTTCTAGTCGCCAAATAGTTGCCATTTACGCAATATAAAACGGTAATTAATACAGTACATAAAAAACAATGTCGGGCATCATCCTCACACATTTAAATTGTAAACAATAGTTACAAATAAAAAGATAGAAGGAAATGGTGAGCAATTGAATCTTTATGGCGAGTAAGTTGTCAAAACAACAACCTTTAAAGAATCTACCCGGTAGCAATTTAATTTCAGTACATGTATGTATAGTTCGCTTTTTTATAGCCATTTGTTAATATTGACTGATTTAAGTCTCTTTATACGCATCTAAAAACGTGTTTTTAAAAGATTTCGAAATAGTTGATGTCGTCGTTATAGTTATGAATGCGCCAGGTGTAGGCTGCAACTTTTGTGCTCTCCATGTTTGGATATTTTTCTCTAAAACTAGTGACTCAGGAATCAGGATTTTTGGCATACTCTTCTATGAACATACTATCATCATGAAGATATGGTTATTTATTGAAATTGTGTTGGGATTGCGTGATAATTCACATTCTAAACAATACAACAAGATCTTTTTTGTGCAATTTCATTTAAC
This sequence comes from Dreissena polymorpha, assembly GCF_020536995.1. Taxonomy (NCBI): domain Eukaryota; kingdom Metazoa; phylum Mollusca; class Bivalvia; order Myida; family Dreissenidae; genus Dreissena; species Dreissena polymorpha. Next base: position 33,263,144 of record NC_068359.1, read on the forward strand.
ATTTGCCGTGTTGAACATCATGGATCATCTACCATTTACTGTTACACAGTACAGCAGAAAGCAATTATTGGATTATCGCTCCGCAGTACCGAGACAATCAATTATGCTGGACAATGGTGTTTTGACAACTTTGAAGCAGTGTGGTGTACTTAAATACAGGGGTAAACGAGCTGGTCGCCCCAGGACAAGGTGTATGGCAGTTGTTAATTGGAACAATCTAACACAGATTAAAACTGATCCTACAATTATAATGAATGAACACAGAAACAGAAAGTTGAAAATATCAACAGTCAATACACGTTCAATTAAAGGGAAAACTGCAGAACTTTTACAACATGTATTAGAAGATAGCATCGATGTCTGTGTGGTCTCTGAAACCTGGCTGAAGGCTGAGGGGGATGATGTCATAAGGGGGGAACTTAGGCAGGAAGGGTTTTGTTTTGACGATGCTCCACGGCTTAACCGCGGAGGTGGTGGATTGGCAATTTTGTATCGTGACAACCTTAACATGTTTAAAGGCCCAAAGCATGAGTATCGGTCATTCGAGTGTGCTGAGTGGAATATATGCTGTCAAACATTAAAATTCTCTGTCCTTGGGATTTATCGTCCTCCATATTCCGAAAAGCACCCAGTGACGTTATCAACTTTTATTGAAGAGTTCACAGATTTCGCAGAAAAAGTCTGCCTAAAGTCAATACCATTTGTCATCATGGGAGATTTTAATATCCATATTGACAATCAAAATGAAACCTACACTAAACGATTCCTGCAGTGTTTGAAAACCTTTGATCTTATGCAAAATGTCACTACACCAACCAACAATGGCGGACACATTCTTGACTTGATAATCACTAGTAAGGGTGATAAACATACCAGTGTGACAGAGCCTTTGGCTACCTATTACTTATCTGACCATTGCTTTGTAATCTGCCTTATTGAACAGCTTCGTCCGCCATTTTCTCGAAAGTCCGTGAGCTACCGTAATTGGAAAGCTGTGGATAAAGATGCACTACAGCATGATCTTGCACAGTTGAACTCTCAGCTTATTCTTCGAGTGTTGATGACTTAGTTGTATCATTCTCAGACACAACAACACAGATCATAGACAAACATGCCCCTGTTGTTGTGAAGAATCATATCAATAGACCGACTGTTCCTTGGTATTCCCCATATCTTAGAATTCTCAAGCAATACAAACGAAAGATTGAACATCTTTATCTGAACGATAAATCTGGAATAATGAAAGCTGTTTACAAAGGTGTCAGAGATAGCTGCACGTCTGCGCTCTCTGGCAGGTAGGTGGTGCAGAAGGTAATGTGAAACAACTGTACAAGGTTACTTCAACCTTATTAGGCCGATCCACGGAAAATCAGTTGCCTCCTCGCACTGTTGATACCACTTTGGCCAATGATTTTCTCCACTTCTACGCAGACAAGATTGCCAATTTGCGGGACACTCTTGACAAAATCTCTGTTCGCCATGATTCCACAAACATTCAGTCATCTGATTCAAGACTGCCACATGCAACGTTCAGTGATTTTCGGCCAATTTCAGAGAATGAAGTCTCTAAACTGATAATGACCTCTAAATCTACAACATGTGAACTAGATGTCATTCCTACTAAAAAATTGAAAGATAACTTAAATCTCTTCATACCTATTGTAACTGACATTATAAATAAATCACTCACATCTGGCTCATTTCCAAATGAGTGGAAGGGTGCTCTCATAAAGCCTCTTTTGAAGAAGAAAGGTCTTCCCTTAGAACCCCAGAGCTACCGCCCTGTATCCAATCTCCCATTTCTTTCCAAAGTACTCGAGAAGGCAGCACTGTCACAAATAACTAATCATGTTGACATCCACAATCTTCTACCCCAGTATCAAAGTGCTTACAGGAGATATCACGGAGTTGAAACAGTGATGCTGAAGATGTACGGTGATATTCTGGAATCAATTGATCTGAATCTCGTGACACTTGTAGTGATGATTGACCTTAGCGCTGCATTTGACACCATAGACATTCCTTCAGCTCTTCAGCTGATGCAAGATGACTTCGGTATTACCAACACTGCACTCAGGTGGATTGAATCCTACCTTACTGACAGAACCATGAAGGTCAAGATTGGCAATGCTTCGTCTGACACCATGCCACTACGCTGTGGCGTCCCACAGGGCTCTTGCGCCGGCCCGGTTATCTTCACAATGTATATCGCTGGGCTAAACAGGGTTGTTCAAAACTATTCAGCTGACCTCTACGGTTATGCTGATGACCATAAAGTTGCCTTTAAAATAAAAGCTGGAAATCAACAAAGTGAATTTAACATCATTAACCAACTGAATGACTGTCTTGAAAATATCATTAACTGGATGACTAGATACAAGCTTAAAATGAACAATGCAAAAACTGAAATTATAGCTTATGGGACAAAACAACAATTAGAAAAGCTAAACATTACTAGTGTGATAGTTGGTGGTTGTGAGGTGAAGTGTGTTGACAATGTTCGCGACCTTGGGGTGCATATGTCAAGTACCTTAAATTTTGATCGGCATATTCTTAAGAAATGCCAAGTCGCCTATTGCCAGTTAAGAAACTTGCGGTGTATCCGGAAACATTTGACACAAAAATCCACTGAAATTCTTGTTCATGGTCTAATTCATTCCCATCTTGACTTCTGTAATGGACTTTTTGCTGACATTCCGGCATATCAGCTGAACAAATTACAAAGAATTCAAAACAATGCTGCCAGGTTAGTAACCTGCGCATCGTATGAAGAACGTAGTTCCGACTTGCTAAAACGATTACATTGGCTGCCAGTGCAGGCAAGAATAATGTTCAAGGTGCTTGTCATTGTTTTCCGGGTCGTAAAGGGCACTGCGCCAATTTACCTCCAATCGATGTTTACACATGAACAAGGCAGCTACCGCTTGCGATCATCAGTAGGCATCAAGTTCCGTGTGCCAAGGCATAGAACAAAGATCGCCGACAGGTCACTTGCAGTGGTAGGGCCGAAATGGTGAAATGTGCTTCCCGGACATTTGAAATCGGCTGACTCGGAAACAACATTTAAGAGCAAACTCAAAACCTACCTATTTGAGCGTTTCCATAACACTTAGATGCGTGCTGTAACCTGTAAGCTCACTAGAGGATATCTAAATATGTGTATATAGGACGTTTTGTGAAGCGCAATAGAATATTTATAGGTTTTGCGCTATACAAGTGTATTTGTATTTGTCTGTCAAGTTCATTGCATGAAAAGCGTGCATGTTGCAACAGACCACGTGTTGTAACTCAATATAGACGTGGAATTCAGAACATTAAGTATTTTAGGGTGAAAAATAGAAATCGGAATAAATGAACACGATGAAAAAGTATTGATCCATTGAAACTATTGAAAACAATACATTAATTTACGAATTAACATTACAGTAGATGGTTCGTTCATAAAAATATTGGTGACGGTGGAGTAGAGGAGTTACGCGGTAATGTCAGTACATAAAAATGAATAAAAATGAAATGTAAACACATTAAATGAAGCATTTAATTTCAGGCTAAACGTATTTAATATTTTTTAATTTGGTTTGATCGAGAATTTAATACAAAGCTCGTTAATACCAATACATTTATTATTAGAATTATGGTGTGGTTCATTCTTTGTTAGACTTACAGACATTTCCTTAGCGCCAACTTAAATATACGTTGAATTTCTTTTTTCATCTTTGTAATCATAATTAAGTGGAGTTTGTGAGAATCCTGCATGAAATTACGAGAGATTGTTAATCAATGGCATTTTCCTCATTTTTCAAAATCTCACTACTGTAGACAATTAAAAGTAAATTACATTGGTGTTCAAAAGTCGAACTTCATGTCCGGTGACTGTAAGGAATATTAAATACGTTCAAAGAGCGAACAACTGCAGTGCCTTCAGCGCTTTGATTAAGATCGTGCTCTGCCCATGATCAACAGTGCTCCAGACGCGATAAGGCCGCGGCTAGCTGTGGTAACTTGCCTCTTTTTTCCCCGCGTTTAAACACGCGCGAAACTATTTCTAACCTTACAGGCGGCTGGTTAGGCATTGTTTCAGACGCCAACGGCCAGACAAAGTTGAAAGCACGTCCAAAGCACAGCATAGCCAAAATTGACCAGAAATTACCAGTAACACCCACGTCCACCATATTTTCAAAACTTTGTGTACGTGATTAAGCCGTAATGCGCTGTCTTACCGGGCATTTAGATTGAGTTAACAACTGTCAATGAGAACCGCGTTCGGTAAGATCTTTTGGTACACAACGCTTGACATTTGCCAGCGATACGTGCGAGTTTTGAAACTAAAACAAAAAAGAGGACATAAGGCTCCTTACATGTACTTAAACAATGCGAAAATGGTAGATTTATTACTTTTGTGCGTTTCACTTGTACATTAAGAAGCATTAAACTGATCTGCATCATACATTATGTTTAGTATCTATTTTAACTGACTTCTTCAAAGATTTCCGTTTTAAACAAGTGTTGTTGAATGAATTTACTACTTCATATATAATATTAAGTATAGTCCAAAATAATTATTATTGCAAGAAAAGGGTAAAATGAACAAAAATCCTTCCCGGGATTTTAACCTGGAACTCTGGAAACAATTGCATATTCGATACCTATGTAACATTTAGTATTTTGCTTATAATGTGCATTTTTAATTTTGTGTTAATAATACGCCGTTTTGCAAATCATCGATGCAAAATGCTGCAGATGCTCTATTATTTAACCGATATTTATTGAGCAACTCTTACGATCTCTTACGATCATATAGTTTTATCATTTTCTTAAGTCAGGGGTGTTAGTTCGCTAATTTGAATACAGTTTATGCACACTGTTCTTTGATTGTATTTGTTATTTTCATTTTGCCAAATCGGAAATAAAAATGACTTAAACGACTTATCTCAACACCTGATTTATCCAACCCGTAAAACTTAAAAGGATAGTAATTTACACGATACAAATTAAAGCGTTGAAGATAGTGAGTGGACACGAAGTCATTATTGAAGCCAGGCCAGTTTAGCTCTGACTGGTTGACTTTTAAATCGATAGACTTAGTCCAATCTTCCAAAGATACACATTTGGATAATTATAGGCCATATAAAAAACCGTTGACCTTAAATATCCATAAGTATTTTCAGAAAAGCCGAAGTTAATTATGTACCGTTATTTGAAAAGTTCAGTTACTTGGAATTAAAGCAAACATCTACACATTTAAAGAAAAAATATAACAAACAAAACAATACGGCATTTGGCACATGATTTTGTGAAAGCTGGTACAGAAAATAAAGAGTTTCTACCGCATAAAGTGGTTACGGAAGTTTAACACATAACGGAATTATAACTATAACCGCATCTTCTGTATATTATTGCGGTGCCGTGTTTGTTACACCAGATGAGATGGACCGAAATAACAAATTGACATTCATCGTCGTTCTCTACCGGACATAGAGCACAAGTGGCAAACCAATTTTGTATATCATAACTTATTAATTAAAACAACACTTTGAATTAATAATACCACATTTAAATCTCAATGCTTTCAAACCAGACACAGAGAGTTAGGTGTTTAGTGATCGGACATGACACTTCCCACAAATAAATAGGTCTAGATTTCATCATAAAGCTATTCATCCCAATATTAAAAATATATCCGTAAAGGTGTCATAAAGTGTATATGTGCATACTCATGTATTGCCATCGCTAATTTATCTACATGAAATAAGTTTGGTTCCGTTATTTCCTTTATGCAACATTTGTTAAATGGATAACAATAAAATTTCTTCACTGGCCCGGCTAATTCGAATAGATGCGGCTGTCGTACTGCGTTCGCTACATACTCGTAGCTTTCCTCATGTTCTTGTGGCACATATTTTAAGTAAGTGGGGTTGCTTCGTCCATGGAATCCGGTTTCCTTATAGAATTCGCCCACTGAACCAGCTATACTTACAAAACACAAAAGACTTATAAACAATGCTAAGTATAATATTCATTTTTGATGTTTAAGATTCGCTAAGAATTGTTTGTTTTTAAGCGGGTATTTGTTTACATATTGATTTTTTGTTTTATTTCCAAACTGGCGTAAAACTTTCATACAAGCCACTTTACAAAAAATATGATTTTTTTCAAAATAATTACAATTATTGTCCATGTGAAATGTCGCAGTAAAAAAAAGTTTAAACTATTTGGTAATCAAGCAATAATTCGGTTCTTCGAAACGGTTCAGCATTTATTCAGTCGACTTAAGATAATGATTGGTGGTAATATCACAGTACCTGATGTACAATAGCTTTCGAGGTCCGTTGTTGATGATCTTAAGCATACAAATAAAACAATGGAATAGGATAATGATGTACACTTAATTTTAAAGGGGCCGTCAACCAGATTGACAAAAAAAAGAAAAGTTTTAAAATACCGTATTTTTTACAATTATTATTTTATATTGATTAAAATGTCACGACTGGTATATTACATTACTTGAAAAAAGTTGTTAAGTTTTCATATTTTCAGTATATTCGGTTATAACATTTTACTGAGTATGTCTACCAGGTAACTGCCAGTTAACTATAAATAACGCAAGTAGATTGATCATCATCGTCACGTGGTAAACCAAGGAATGCAAATTGTGCATGCGTAGTGAATTGTATATATTTTATTTATAAAATGATCAATCTACTTGCGTTATTTATAGTGTGTATATCGTTATGTTACCTATTTTCGCGATATACTTTCGATTTCACATCGCGAAATTTTATTACCGAATATACTGAAAATATGAAAACTTAACAACTTTTTTCAAGTAATGTAATATACCAGTCGTGATATTTTAATCAAGATAAACTAAAAATTGTAAAAAATACGGTATTTTACAACTTTTTTTTCGTCAATCTGGTTGACGACCCCTTTAAAAACAAAACATTTATCTAATATTTTCTTAGTCATCACCATCATTAACATTATAATCCTCAACAACACCATTATTGTTATGACCACCATCAGCATTATCATTAAAAGTATCATCAACAGTATCATACCACTTAACTTTCGGTCCTAGGGAAAAAGTTGCTTTAACAAAACATTCATTTAACTGCATGTAAATCAAATCTAAATGAAGTTACACAAACATCCACAAATCTGCACGTTCAGATGTCGAACATAACTTTTACCATGGATTTACCATATGAATACTTTTGCATAAAGGTTTGGACAAGATCAGTATTTTTTCGAACAGTACCGGTTTAAAGCGCTAAATTTTGCTTGTATCATTAACATAGCGATAGAATACGATTGTTTAGTGTGGACGATTTCTCTCACATAGAATACGGATTTAAATCCCGACGAATGCAATTCGAAATGATTTGTTCCTTTACATTTGCATTTGTTTACTTTTTCAAAACACTGTATTGTTTAAATTAAAGCATAAAATTGCGATGTCCAAATGTACGCAAATCTGTAGCCGAGCGCTTTAAGATGCCAAAAGAATTGCCGCTTGTAATATAGTTAATCATATTTCAATAAATACTAATAAATGTAAATGGCAATATATGTACCTGCCTACCTTGTTTTCATTATATCCTCGTATGCATTACTTTTCAAAGGCTTTTTCTCTGTAAAAAAAAACAACACAATATTTCAAAATTCTAAGAGAAAAAAGCATCAAATAAACGAGGTCATAAGTATCGACTCGGAAGGTTAACTTAGATATTTGACGCATAATTAATGGCAATATTTTACATTTCAATTGAAATGATAACTGTATTTTATTAAAGTGTGCTAACATTCGAAACTTCTTTTTGCGATGTTGTTAAATAGTTTAATAACTCTTATTTTGTTAGTTGTCTGTAGTAGTATGGGCAAGTATCATCTTAGATATATTGTTATGCTGTATATTAATAACATCCAGATTCAAGCTACAGTAATCGTTAGTATGACAAAACCATTCTTGAAGAAACTTCACCAACGTTCTTCCCTTCTCTAACAGCAATCTAACTAATCGAATTAAGGCAACTTTTAACTAGCATTGATATTTTTTGGTAACTATATATTTCCTATGAAAATACATATTTGGTTTATTTACTTCTCCACATAAGGTATTTTCGGTAGATAACGAAAGTCAGCGCCAACGGCTCCTCCAACAATAGAAGCAACTTGCGCTTGAATGACAAAAAATAATTATTGATATATCAGACTAAAATACTAGACTCAAGCGGTTTAAAGAACCATGAACTTACTGTAAAAAGCAATATAGCAAATAAGTCACAGTTATCTAATAAACATATTTCATAATAAAAGGCATGCACCAGAAGTGTCCGTTTGAAAGCCGACTATGTCGGTTCAGTTTGATTTTCCAGCAATATTTTCAGCCGTTATTTTTACTTCGTACTTCTTTCCTGGTGCCAAGCCTTGCAAATAAAAACTCGTTGTAGGCGAAGGGATGGTAATTGCATTCCAGTAAGGTATATTCCCCTCTTTCCAAAGTAGAGTGAATGTCTCAGGTACATCTCCATTTTCGCTTGGTACCCACTCTATTTTTACGGAATTCAAGGTCAATGAGTCAGCTATAACATGAGCCTGTTCAGGTCGATGCGGAGGAGCTATTGCATCGTAAAATATAGATGTATAAAAATTGAATGGTGCGGTGTTCGGATTCATTTGGTCTTAGAAAAATCCCCCTTGAAATATTGTGACAATTAATGATGTCCTAGAATATCTAAAAATAACTATATCAAGTGAACCCCTTTGAATATGTAAAAATAACTATATAAAAAGAACCCCCTAAATATGAAATCAAAAGTATATATTATTCAACTGGAAAATATATTTTATATATAACTTGTATAAGAATAAATCCGTATAAGACTGTTAAGACACTTGAACGTTGAAAAGCGTATTGAAACAAGCAATTTTCTTAAACAAAAAGGAATAAATCAGTGTTCCATTAGAAAGATGAAAACAATAACAATCCGTTTCGGCAGTCACAGAGTCAGTTGGCTGATGGCACGTGAATCACAGCTCCCCGAATGTTATGAAAAAGTTTTGTCATCCCCGACTGGTTTAGAAGCACACCGTCCCTGAAGATAGGCGAATCTGGGTTTGTTCGCTGCCGCATTTTCCAGAATGTCAAACCGCGATGTTGTTGACAGACCTCCCGTAGTCGCGTATTGAAAACGGTGACATGTTTATTGTACGTGCTCACAGGAACAGTACGTGTAGAGCCTAGAGTTTCGTGGCATGAGTTGAGGAATGGTGATCCCTCGTAGATAAAACCTGGACAACCAGAGTGTAGCTAGAGACACGAAATGGGCCAGTAACTGTTCAACAATGTCCTCATCTGACCAACTGATCGAGGTCGTTATCTCCACACGTGAAAATAACATGTTGCGGCTGGTGCAGCCACAGTTTTCGTTGAAAAGAACGGCTAATTTTAATAGGATTAAAATGTTTAATTTTCATGACAAAAGTCATACTTGTTTTTGTAATAGACGAACACACAGCGTTTTAAAATTAACTAGAAAATAATTTTATTTGTGTTCTAAGCCATTGTTATCGTTTGTGACTTCAGTTTATTTGACTGGAATATTGTCGACAGGATTCTTTTGTCAAGTAGAGATTTCTGTCAATCAGTATCTCTCTATATCGAACAATTATCACATAAAAATGTAGTAAAAACAAAGTACAACGCAACGTCATCTCAATATTTAAACAGTATTCTGTCTCATGTTTTGTTTACTTGTGTACAGTATTAATTAAATTATAAACAGTGGAAAGAACGATGGTAGGAAAATCTAGTGTAGTGTTACCACATACTTTAAAAAGGAAAGTTGCTTCCCCTAGCAAACATAGTCTCTATGACACTGTTATTGGACTTGTGTTGATTATAATACAATAATGAGCAATCGATCAAAAAGGGACACAAAACGAATAGACTACAACATTTTTCACACGTCTGGAAAGGCAGAAGAAGGGACTTGCGTAGAGATTAAGACGAACCAAACAACGAGTTCAGAGATAATGACGGAAGCGGAAGTGAATCAATATGGCGTCCTCCAGTTGCCAGATGACGAAGACATAGATGAAAAGCAACTTTTCGGGATGCAGGAAGAATTAGAAAGGCTGAAGCATGAAGAAGAAAAGTTGACCAGGAGAAGAGCTTTCCAAGAGACGAAAAAGGAACTAGACAGACAAAGGGCAAAAGTGGTATCACTGAAGGGTAAAGTAAACTCTTTAAGTTTAAAGAATGACGTTGTTGATGTTAAAACTAAGAATAAAGATAAGGAAGAAAAACTCACCATCAAAGACTTAAGAAAGAATAACATTTTGAAAAAGACTGTTAGAAAACAAATCTGTAAATTAGGGTTATTATCAGATTCGGATAATAGTGATTCTAGTGACGAAGTTAACAGCTCATCTTTCTCTTCTGAACAATATTTAACAAATTCTGATGAAGAATCTCAATCTGGATCTGACAGGGAAAGTGTGCACAGAATTAGAAAAGATAAACACAAAAAATCAGGCATAGCAATTAAATCACAGGATAAAGTTAAATGCGCACAAAGGTACCCTCATACATATCTACGATATGAATTTGTCAGCAAAAATATATCGTTTGAAGATCTTGAGCTCAATTTATTTATCGCTGGAGAGTTGGAAATAATATCTGATTCACAAACAAATAAAACTGAAAGAAGAGGGAGATTAGAACTTCTTAAACGAATTCTTTATCTAAGTTCATCGTATGAATTTGAAGGCCTAAAATGTTATTACGCCGCAGAATTGAGAGAAATTGAGTTGGGAAAAAAGAAATGGAGTGATGAATTTCAATATTTGGAAATAGATTTTTTTAACAGATTCTCAATTAAAGGTCATGGCAGCATAAAACGGAACTCTAATGTTAATTTCAAGACAAAAAAAGCTGAAAATCCAATCAAAGAAGATTCCACAGTTTGGTTTTGTGCTTCATATCAAAGAAACAAGTGCCAGCATAAAACGGACCATACCGCCGTAGTAAAAGGCAAAATGAGATATGCTTTACACATCTGTGCGACCTGCTGGCAAAAGGATCAAGTCAATTTACCCCATCCAGAATGCTCCTTAGAATGCCCCAGTCGACTGTTGTGACTCACAAAAATATCGCTGAAGTTTGAAGATGAAAATGAGATATTGGACGCTTTCTTGCCAAAATTCTGTTTTAATACATTTATGTTCACACTCTAAAACTTGTAAAATCTGTAACAGGACAAAAGGTACAGTAAATGAAACATTAGAAAAAGTAGCGATTCATGAAAAAGTAAAACTTTCTGGTAAACATAATTTTATCGGATGCAAAATCCCAGTTAATTTCAAAATTAACACAGCTTATATGCAGACAATGTTACAAGATTATAATGACATAACTGTGTGTGAATTGTTGAAATATGGTTTTCCAATTGGTGCAGTAGGATGTGATATCATACTAGAAAACACACTTCCTGTAAGGAAAAATTATAATCATAAAGGTTGCAATGAATTTCCATTACAAATGTTAAATTATTTGACAAAAGAAAAGCAGTATGATGCTATATTAGGTCCTTTTAGATCTAATCCTTTTAGTAGCAAATTAAAGAATTCACCTTTAAATACAGTTCCCAAAAATGATGTTAATGATAGAAGAATAATTTTAGATTTGAGTTTCCCAAAAGGTGAGGCATTGAATGATTTTATAGCAAAATAAGAATATTTAGGGGACACTATAAATTTAGTGTTTGCTAAGATAGATGATATGTGTAGCTTGATTAAATCAAAAGGTAGAGGTTGTTTGCTGTTCAAAAAAGATTTTAAACGGGCTTATCGTCAAATTAATATATGTCCAGGAGACAGCAATTTAGTGTCATTTATTTATAAAAAAAACATATTTTTTGTGACACTGTGTTATCAATGGGTCTTAGATCTGCAGCGTATATTTGTCAGAGAGTAACAAACGCTGTAGCTTACATTTTGTTAAAGCTTGGAGTGATAATTTTCAATTATCTTGATGACTTTGCAGGGGCTGAGAGGAAAGAATATGCCAAATTTGCTTATTTGTGTTTAGAGACAGTATTACAAAAGTGTGGGTTAGAAGAAGCCAAAGACAAGTCAGTAGAACCTTGTACTAAGATGGTGTTCTTAGGCGTTTTGTTTGATACAGTAAAAATGACTATGGAAATAACTGCTGATAGGTTGCAGGAAATATTGTTGTTAGTAGATGAGTGGTTAGTTAAGGAAGTTGCTACTTTGAAAGAAGTACAACAGTTATTGGGCAAACTAAATTTTGTAGGAGCTTGTGTCAGAGCCAGTCGTGTATACATAAACAGATTACTGAATTGGCTTCGAGAGATATATGTGGTGAACTCTGAGATTAATTCTCATATAATTCCATCTCATGTGAAACAGGATTTGTTTAGTTGATGTGTTGTCTTTATATGTGTGTTTATTTCTTATTGGCCTATGGTTGGGCCTAATATGAATATTCTTTGAATGATTACATTTGAACTATTATTGTAATTAAACACGTGTTTGTAATAGTTTAAATTATTGATTATTGACTTTACGTCTCGATTGATTGGACACTCTTTAATATGATATTTGATTTCATATTATCGATTCGCTGTGTAACAAGGACAAATAAAATTTGATTATCATTTAAATGTTTTATTTGTGTTTCAATATGAACTCATTCTAAGGATTGAATGATTAAATTTTTGGTTAAAGGGTGACATTGCCTTAAAAGAATTATTAACTAGTTGTAATTACATGTATATAGATATTAGACTAAAGAAACTATGCCTTGCTATAGGAATTTTAACTTAGAATGAGTTCGTTTTAATAAAAACTTGCGGAATAAAATTGGCTAATTTTAAAAGGATTAAAATGTTAAATTTTCATGACAAAAGTTCATGCTGATCGAGATTCTATTTTTAGGAAGGTGATATGAACTCACCATTTATCTGATTGGTCAATTTGGTATCTCGTGCGCACGAGATCCGCGAAGAATATTTCATACTTGTTTTTGTAATAGACGAACACACAGCGTTTTAAAATTAACTAGAAAATAATTTTATTCACCCTAATCCCTCCCGCCCATTTTTATGTGATTGATAAGTAATCATTATTTGATCTTTGAATCCTTTAAAAGAAGCTAGTTGTACAGAATGTATAAGTATGGAATATATGTTTAAGTCATGTATTGTAATTGATTGTGTATTCAGTTATAGGCACATTGGTTTATCATTGTGAATGGACTTTAATTAAGAATCGTTTAGTTCAGTAATTGCTCATGAGAGATAAATGTGATGGTGTGCTTTTGTAAATATACAAAGGTAAACATGTGTTATGTAAATTTATTTATGCATGTCCGTATTTATGTTTATGTTTTTTAATTATCACTTAAAATATAACAATTATTGCCTTTAACTGAATTTGCAATGAAATGTTTCGAGTTTGTATGAATATTCGATATGTTGCTGTACTTTTGTATGTGGCTTAATATGAATATTCTTTGAATGATTACATTTGAACTATTATTATGGGACGCCTTCACTGTCTTATAATACCAAAACTTGTGATATTACGTCAAACTGACTCTGCATGAATGCCTGTAACCATTATATATATGCATAATCACAATATATAAATACATAATTTGAATATATACATATAAAACATTAACATATATAGATAAAATGTAAAAATATACAGATACAAATGTATTATACACAGATAATCTTCCATTATATAAAGGCATTACTTCTTTATATGAAGGCAAAATGTCTTTATATGAATGCCTGTAACCACTATATATATGCATAATTATAATATATAAATACATAATTTGAATATATACAGATAAAGCATAAATATATAAAGATATAATTTTCTTATATATAGACAACATGTAAAAATATACAGATACAAATGTATTATACACAGACAATCTTCCATTATATAAAGGTATTACTTCTTTATATGAAGGCAAAAGATCTTTATATGAACATATATCTTTATGCAATAAATATAAAAGATCCTTATATATACATAAAACATTGAGAGATACAGATAAAATTGTATTATATATATGTATTATACCTCGATACATAGATATTATGTATTGATATGAAGATATATGTATTTTTATTTTCTTATATGAAGTTTAGACATTAATATACGAAGCTATTCGTTATTTATGTATTGGTCACTCATCAATATATAAAGTGCTTTCCTCATTATAATACTACTACTGAAAAGTGAATTTTACAAGCCAAATATTTTGCACGCACCGGAAAATTGCGCGGTAATCTACAGTCTACATCATGGCAGACGACGCCGTAAGGAGTGTTTTGCATTCAATTGGTTTACATTCACTGTATCAAAATTTTATGAGTCAAAAAATAGATTCTATTGAGATTTGTAAATCGTTAGAAGATAACCAGTTAACAAATTTAGGTCTGGTGACCATTGGTGAAAGAATTAAGTTTAAAAATGCAGTGCAGCATTGGCAATCCATGCCCATCATGCCCATGGCTGAGAGCGATACGGCCGCATCTGGATCTAGGATCTCGACAGGTACACTTTTCTAATCTATTTTATTAAATGTTTATTTGGTTATTCAGTACAGTGTCATTGTTTTTCCTGTCTGTCGTTAGCAAATCACATGCCAATGCAAACCAATGTCGAACAAGTCACAATGCCATTTGAAGTCAAGTTAACAGCAAAATATGTTTTACCTTTGAAACTTTGATTTATTTTGTTAAACTGGACTATTTTAATCAAAATTATGGTTGTGCCATCTAAGATTTATATAGTCCAAATAATGATTAATTTACGATCGTTTTCCTATTGCAAATTGTTTTTCAAATTTTATTTCAGTTCTTCTTGTTTAATCTTTGCTAACACATGCAATTATCATTAGTTACATGTAAAGACCACTATTATCCCTTAAAAGTGTGTGAATTATGTCAGAATATCACTTTGTAGATATTTAAAATAGATATTGTTAACAAAATACACATTGATTTTGTTTCTTACTCTTAAATATAAAATTACTTCGGACGAAAAGATACTTATGTGCAGGTTCTAATCTTTTGCTAAAATCAGTTAACAGCGTTTTTTTTCCCCAATTGGGAATTTTTGCGTCGTTAAATTTTCAAATTGGGAAAAAACAAGTCGCAAAATCAATAAATTGGGAAAAAATCGAGTTGCAAAATTGATGAATTGGGAATCCATAAAATGCATTTTATCTATCATTAGGGGGTACATGTATATTCTGCATCACAAAGCATTTTAAGCTCTAGGTTTTAACAGACAAACTACAAGTGATGATATTTTGACAATCATAACATGTCATGCGAAAATTGTGTAATTGCCACTTCAGTAGGAATGTGCCTGTCAATGGATTTTTTTTAAGCATTATCACTGAGGTTGCATAAAAAATGATATTAATAATTGTGTTTAAGCACTTAAAAGTCTCACAAGCCCTGGAAAGTAATTTTTGTGTTAACATTTTCAGTGATATCAATTAATAACAATTTAAAATAATAATAAGGAATTATCAAATTATATGTTTAATTCCAAACAGGTGATAATCAGATCAAAGTCAAACTTATCTCTCCTCACAGTGACACAGGCACAAAGTTACATTTAACTAAAAGCAATCGCTCAAACTCTATTAACAGCTGGTCATTGTTTCTTTCTTTAATCGTTTCCAGTAGTATTTGGCGTTAATTGACTCATTATGATGTCCAATTAAGATTTGTTTTGATGAAATTGCTGATAAAAATTAGTGTTGATAAAGTTTATTTATGTAAGGAAGACTGATTTATGTAACGATGAAATTCTTTCACGGGAAAAATCAATCACACATCACGATTATGTAAACCAGTCACATTTTACACGACGGTTAGAGTTGCGCCGCTTTGAAAAGTTTTGTTTACTTTCTACGTTATGAAATAAAGGACCGAAAATGAAAGGCTCGACGATTTCAAAAGATATTTTCAGCGAACATTAAAGGCACTAGCCATTGGGAAAGGCACTGAGGATCGTTGGAAACGGTAGATATGGAGATTGGAAAAAGTCCGGTGCTAAAATTGGGAAGCCTCCGGTAGGCTTTGGGAAAGGTACCGTTCCCCGGTACTAGTTAAAGAAGGAAAAAAAATGCTGGTTAACAAAAAGGACTACACAATTGAAATCTTTCTGAAATGCAAAATATTAATAAACACACATGGCAAAATAAAAAAAATCATCTTAAATCGACAGGATATTTTTGGCATATTAATTTCATCCAAATGCAATCCCATACCTGCCATATGTCCCGGATCGGAAATCTGGCAAATGTGTTACACACAGTCCTTGTTTGAGTGTATACATGTACAGTGAATGAAAATCAAATCAGCACTGAACTACCTAATAGACAAAAAGACCAGGGAGGTATAGGCATAACCAATAAGGCGCATTTTGCTTGTTTTACAAAATTTTATCTGTAAAAGTATCGTTTACGGTAAAGATCACCTTATTTTACAACTACGAGCTACATAATTTTCATACAAAAGTAAAGTTCTACTACAAAGTTTTTATGTGGCAGTTGATATGCCCACGTGTTTCCTGCAGATCATGTGACCATGTACACAAAAGCAACTTCGCAACCTTTTTCTAACACCAACAACATGTGGCTTGTATCTAGTAATGAAAGTAGTAATGCTTAATTTGATGTTACTAGATCTAGTGTATTTCCGATAGGCTTTTTGACTTATTGTTTGTGTATTGATCTCATGGATGTTAATTTTTGTTTATTATAGGTAAGTTACATGTGAAATTTACCTAATTACATAGCTAAGATATCGCGAAAAAAATGTGTACCAAACGTGCATATATCGTACATGTATGTCTATATATATCGCTATATGTATACATGTCCCGGAAATTTGAAGTCGAAGTCCCAGATTTGGTCTGAAAATTTATGGCAGGAATGCCAATGCTATGTATAGATAAACAAGTTATTTATAAACGACCAATGACGTAACACTATGCAGCTTTCAATAAACACAGTGCAATATGGCTGCAATCGGAATCCAAACAGTGATAGTGTTTTCATATCTGGAATAGCATAACTTGTAAGGTTTGACTAATGCAATAGTTGTAATTCGGAACTCGGTCCAGTCTGGGTTTTTAGCTCCACTGGCCAGAAGCCAGCGGGGCTTAAGTCATGGTCCTGTGTCCGTTGTCCGTGCGTCAGTGCATGTATGCGTTAACGTTTCCTTAAAACATCTTCTCCTAAAGTACTAGTCCAATTCTGATGAAATTTCTCAGGAATGTTCCTGGGGTGAACCTCTTTCAAATTTGTTCAAATTATGCCCCTGGGGTCACATTTGACCCTGCCCCGGGGATCACAAAAATGAAAATTTGCTTATATAAGGCCTATTTTGTGAAAACTTAAAAAATCTTTTCGTCCATAACCATTGGGCCTAGGGCTATCAAATTTGGTATGTAGAGACATCTAATAGTCCTCTACCAAATTTCTTCAAATTATGCCCCTTGGGTCAAATTTGACCCTGCCCCGGGGGTAACAAAATTGAACATATGCTTATATAAGGCCAATTTTGTGAAAACTTTCAATTTTTTTTCGTCCATAACCATTGGGCCTAGGGCTTTGACCCTGCCCTGGGGGGTCACAAAATTGAATAAACACTTATAAAGCGCCTATTTTATGAAATCTTCAAAAATCTTCTTGTCGAAAACCATTCAGACTATGGCAACCAAATTTGGTATGCAGTAACATCTTATAGTCCTCTACCAAGTTTGTTCAAATTATGCCCTTTGGTTAAAATTTGACCCTGACCCGTGGGTCACAAAATTAAACATTATATACGCCTATATCTTGCTTGTTTTGTGAAAACTTTAAAAATATTCTTGTCCTTAACTCAAGGACCTAGGGCTACCATATTTTGTATGTACATGTAGTGAGATATAGTAGTCCTCTACAAAGTTTGCTCAAATTATGCCCCTGGGGTTAAATTTGACCAAACCCAGGGGTTCACAAAATATGTACATGTGCTTAAATAGGGCCTATATTTAAGTATTTGCACATGCAGAGAATATTTGATTCAGCTTTTTTTCAGCAGTGGAGCGATACAGGGCCATCATGGCCCTCTTGTTCTGATATTTGAGCATGCGTCAAACAAAAGCTGCAGGATGTGCATATTTCAAAACGAGAATGAATCAATATTTACTATATCTTTGAATAGTACATACCACTTTCTACTAAAACATTCGCAACTTATACAATGTAGTTTATAAAAAATTCCATGAAAAATCATTTTTCTTATGATGAGATGAACACATTTTGATTGTGTTTAATTTGTTAGAATATTAAGAAAATGCTGCATGTACATATTAACAGGTTTGGTGACGTAATTATGTCATTGCATTATAATTATACAATAGTGTGTAGGCCTGGGCATACAGTTTTAATGGAAGTTTGTCAACGGAAATACAAAGACATTTACTTTATCGTATATATATTATACTATTCACATGTATTGGTAATAATAAAGACAAGTACCAAACAACAAAAACTTAAATATCCTCAGTCCATTCGTAGTACTAGAACTAATATATTGATTCATATAAGTTGGTTATTTATATGTCAATGTATATAGCCCTATTGCGATGTTTTTCCTAAAATGTCATCTAAAAAAATAGAAGAAATTTTTTTGCTCAAGACCATGATTGTACCTACTGCGCGCGCTCAGAAATCGGAAAAAAACAACAGTGCGCGAGTTCTGAATGAAATCTTTTAGTAAGAAATCTCGTCCATGAGGATTCTGGGCTGTTATATGAATTTGCAGACTTTAAAGACGATTTTGAATAAAAATTCACATGCGGTCCAAAACTAGGTCACTAGGACTCTTAGAACAGCTTTTTAACACCCTAGAAGCGACATTTTTTACCTAATCTTTATGAAACTTGGTAAGAATGTGATTCTCATTGAAGTTTCAAATGAGTTTGAAAATGGGTCATCCCGGGTTAAAAACTAGGTCACTAGGTCAAATCTTAGGAAAGATTGTTTTTACCCTAGAGGCAACATGTTTGACCAAATCTTAATAAAATTTGTTCAGAACATGACAAAAATATTATAATATTGACAAAAATATGTTGACTCAATCCTCAGGTGAACAATAAAGGACCATCATGGCCGTCATGTTATAAGATTATTTTTTTTACATATTACTTTGGCTTTTATTATATAATTTGGAAAATTGCCTTCAAATTAGGAAAACATATTGAGTCATATTTTGCATTGGGAATCGGTAAGATATTCTGACCCACAGAATCTTTAGAAAAAGGCCTGTAGAGCTTCTCTGCACAACTGCTCATTTGTGTGTGTTTTTCGTTTGGCTAACACAATGAATATCTCAGTGCTGCAGCGTACATTGTCATGTGTTGTAGTGCTCTAGATATTTTAAATTAATATATTGTGTGAACAGCAAGATAATATTCATCTCTGTTTCAGAATGCAGTTAATAATGTGTAAGAAAGATAACCTTGGCTTTTTTTTTCAGACGCTACATTCAGAGAAAGGAACTCTTTATTTATGCCAAGTAGGTGCAGGCAGCCTAGTACCAGTACTTCTGTAGGCAAAAGAAAACGTCCACGAACTTGGACTGCTAATTTTATGTTTTTTCAAACAATCTTCAAAATAAGGTACCTAACAGTGCTGAAAAAGAATGCTTGTACAAGGCAGGTTTGGGTATGAAAAAAGTAACTTTTGAAGGAGATGCAAAAGAACAAAGTGTTCATGACACTATCATTAAAGAGTTTCCTAAACTTGAACAGTGCGGGGGGTTTGAACTGTTACGTTGTAACAGTAGCTGCAGAGTATTGAAACAACTTAATTGTAAATGGGATGTTAAAACATTAAAAAGTGTTGTAGGACCTCAAGGTAAATTTTATATTAGACCCATTCAAAAGTGTTTGACGGTTGAGGTAGTAACAGAAGCTGAAGAAACAGAGTTAATGACAAAGTGTGACATATGCAAACAGGAAGTTTCTTTAGGTCAAATACGTAACCATGTTGAGTCCTGTATAGCCACAAATCTGGACCATACAGAAACGTACCTGTATACTTCACAGGGAAATTCAGATGAAGAACTTCCTGAAAGTGCTTCAGAGATAATTCATCAACAGGTACGTGCACTTTGTTTACGGTATTTATAAGTGAATACACTTGCATGTATTTGCTCGCCATATAAAAATGTTATAATCAAAACCAGTCTGTACACAGATTTAATTATTAAAATACTTATTGAACTTGGTCAGAGAAATTTTGTTCTATAAAAAAAATAGCCACCAGGGGCTTCGTCAGTTCTCTTTATATGTTAATGGAGACAGTCAGTTGGAAGTCATTGCTCCCTGTCTGTGGGCAGTTTTTGTTTTAAGGATTTAGATTGTTTAAAATCAATGTTATGCAGATTATCTGCGTTTGTCAGTTTGCTGTGCACAGTGTGTCAAGTTTTAAATAAATACAATATGTTAATTTAAACGTTACACGTTTTTAAAGGTACATGCATATTTAAAATCAATGGTTCAAATTATGACAAGAAAAATAAAAAAAAATATGTCCAACTAATGCATAAATAATTATGTTATTTTGGATTAGTAGCAATGTTTTGTTGTTATGCCCCCACCACGAAATGGCTACAGGCATATAGTGTTTACCCTGTTTGTGTGTGTGAATGTGCAAAAAAATGCAATGGTTTTGTGTCGTGTCAATAACTTGCACTAACACCAATAAATAAAGTTGCACAAATTATGTCTCCCCCAATATTGGGGGGGGGGACATATTGTTTTTGTGCTGTCCAGAGATCTGTATGGATGGATGTTCCTGGAACCTCGTCAGCGCTTCTCATAAACTTGCAACACTTACTAACTATCATAAGGGGACTGTGCAGGCAAAGTTATGTAACTCTAACTGGCATTTTGACAGAATTATGGCCACTTCATACTAAAAAAATTGGAAATTTTGTTAAGTTTTGTGTTTTGATCCCCTTTACTCCTAAAGTATCATAGCTATTGCTTTCAGACTTGACCATAAGGGGACTGTACAGGACAAGTTGCATAACTCTGGTTGGCATTTTGACAGAATTATGGCTCTTTTTGACTTAGTAACTTTGAATATTTGGTTAAATTTTGTGTTAAGATCCACTTTACTTCTAAAGTAAGGCTTTTGCTTTCAAACTTCAAATACATTCAAAATCTGTACATACTTGGTGCTTTTAGGGAAAACAGGGCTTTATGCATGTCAAATAAGATTAGCCTGTGCACACTGATTTGCCTGTGCAATGCGCACAAGCCAATCAAGGATGACACTCTCTGATTTTATGTTGATTTTCGTTTAAAGAGAGTCTGTGGTACTGGGATGACAATTTATGCATATGCATTAAGCCCTGTTTTTCCAAAATGAAGCTTAAATTATCTTTTTTATTAATTATTTGGGGAACAAAACACATCTCAACCTGTGCTTTAAGACAAACTCTTTATAAATTTGAATGGTTTGTGTTCATTTCAAACTTGAGATATAAAAAGCTATAACATAATTTTGAAAACTGAGTTGCGTCTAAGATTATGCAAAAGCCAACAATATCAGTGCCTTCAGCGCTTTGATTTTAGGTGTATCTACTTTCTAGCTTGTTTTTGTTGTGAACACAGTTTGTCATCATTTCCTAGCTGAAACCTGAGATGAGTATATGAGTATGTTAGAAAATTATTTTGTCCTGAACATAGCCTGAATCTGAGATAACAGCGACAATTTTATGAAAACTTTATAGGGAACATTTATTTTAGTGAATAACTTTTGTCGTACATGTTGTTTAATTGTTAACTTGATTTAATGAACTTCAATTCACTTTTTAATTAAAAAGAAGTTCTATATTAATTTAATTAAATTTTGTTTATATGGAATGTTCTATTTTCAATAACCATTTAAAACTCTGAGGTTTAAAGGGGCCTTTTCACAGATTTTGGCATGTTTTGAAGTTTGTCATTAAATGCTTTGTATCGATAAATGTGAACATTGGATATAAAGCTGCTATTAGGCAAAGCAGGCCTGGGCCTACATTTTTTTTAAACATTAAAATGTTGACCCTGAGGTGGGTGAGGGGTTAGAAATTTGCATTTCATGTTGACATTATCCTAAGACAATCGATTCTGAAACATTCCGAATGATGTTAATGACCGCGGAAATTTAATCACAGAGAAACGGATGTTTGATCGATGAAATCATCAACACATTTGCCTCGGTTAAGTGTACAAATATTGATTTCTTGTAATTGATGCACTTGTTAGAATAATTAGTGTAATAGATGAACTATAAGTTAGTTTAACACTCAACACGTTACGGTGCCGTTATAGACATGCAGCCAGTGTTATTGGAAAGAATTCCCATGGTTTAACTTGTGAATAAGTGTGGTGTTACATTTTTAAATGTTTCTCTGTTCCATATTGTTTTAAAATTTAGTTCTCTGGTATGAAGATAATACAGTAAAATCTAGTTCACTAACATCGAGATAAAACAGTAAAATATCAAAGAAAAACGGGCAAAAGTCTTGTATTTTCTGAAAATATCGTATTATTTGTCTAGATAAGCTTAAAATCTCACCACAGGCGTTATAGGATTTAAAAATTGTCCAGGGGATGACACTCGGACCCCCCGTTTTTATGTATTATATCCGGGCCTTCAGCTTAAAATGCTAGCTACGCCCCTGTTCTGGATACAATGCCAGATGTATTTTATACTTATATAAGCAATCCTTGTTAAGTTTCACAAAATATAACGACAACAACAGAACTCTCCAAATTATTAATTTGTTTTGCGTTGTTCATGTTCAGTACATGTTTAGTATTACTGTTTCCGCACGAATATCATAACTAAAACGAAAATTTGCGAATCTGAAACAACTTTTTTCAATTTTGTCAATTTACCCAAACGTGAAAAGGCCCCTTTAAAAGACCCAGTCCCATTATGATTTTATGAAGATAGATGTAATATATAATGTGTTACGACAGGTTATGTTAATTTCTTTCTTTCATATACCTTTTCGCTTATGTAACAATACAGTAGTTGATGTATCACGCATTTATTTATAATAAAAAAGAAAAGAAAAAGAAAAGGAGACATCATGTATTGTAATGTAAGGGGCACATCTCGTATTGTCCTGTTAAAGCATGCAGTTATTATCCCCCGCCTATCCGCCATAGGCGGAGGGATATTGTTTTGGTGTTGTCTGTCCGTCTTTCTGTCTGTCCGTCTTTCCGTCCGTCCGTCGGGAGCCATATCTTTGAATGCTTTGGCGGATTTCATTGAAACTTGGTATGAGTATATATATATGGATAAGAGGATGACGCACGCCAAATGGCATTGTACACCATCTGTTAATAACGGAGTTATGGCCCTTTGTATCGTGAAAAAATGCTTTTTAATATAAGCTTAGAGCTTTATCTCCATTAACACATGAGCGAGAGCCATGAAACTTGCCATAGATGTTCTCAATCATCTGGGGGTGCTTTACATTCAACACCCATAATCCTAGGGGCTAAGGTCAAGGTCACACATTGAGGTCAAAGGTCGTTCTCCATCCGTCCAGAACATTTTTGTGTCCAGAAGCATATTGGCCGGGGATATCAATTCAACGAATTTGCTTGTTTGTATTGAGGTTTTATCTGTTTTGTGTGTGAATCTATGAATAAAGTCATTTGTGAGTTACCCACCAACGAGTTCAGAGCAGACATGGCAAGGGACCTTCACAATTTTAAGGCCAGACAGGCCTAGAAACGAGGAGAAATAATGTACAGGCCACTGTTATTAATTTCACAGGCCTCAATTTTAATTGTTTAATCCTGGAGGGACATTGTATAATAAATTCACAAAGTGAATGTTAACATGTGTGTGATTTATGAAAGGGCAAAAATTGTGAACAGTCTGATTCGAAAAAATTAATTTAGTGTATTATTCAGTTTGGGAAAAATATAAACACATATTAACATACATACGTTATTGAGTTTTATTGATGTATTTAACACAGATTTATTAATATATTAAATACTTTTACCTTTTATTATCTTCTATTTCACTAACATGCCATAACAGTAATCTGTATAGAGTTACAAACATAAATTTGAAAGGCCTGTGTTCATTTCAAACTTGCAATTAATTTTGAAAAATAAGTTGCCTCTTTAATTATGCAATAGCGAACAATTTCAGTGCCTTCATCCCACCCTAACCCCCCCCCCCCCTTCAAAAAATATATTTTGTTTGACATGTTTTTTAGCTCACCTGAGCACAACATGCTCATGGTGAGCTTTTGTGATCGCCTTTTGTCCGTTGTCCGTTTTGCGACGTCAACATTTGCCTTGTTCACTCTCTAGAGGCCACATTTATTGTCCAATCTTCATGAAATTTGGTCGGAAGATTGGTTTCAATGATATCTTGGATGAGTTCGAAAATAATTATGTTTGCTTGAAAAACATGGCTGCCAAGGGGCGGGGCATTTTTCCTTATATGGCTATAGTAAAATCTTGTTAACACTCTAGAGGCCACATTTATTGTCCAATCTTAATGAAACTTGGTCAGAAGATTTGTCCCAATAATATCTTGTTATCTCAGGTGAGCGACTTTGAGCCTTTCAGGCCCTCTTGTCTTATTTTTGGAAGATAATGTAATAAATGCCCAGACCCCCACACTATACACCCCTCACCACTGTTGTTTCAATTTCAGGGGTTTTCCATGGAATTCCATGATTTACCAGAGATTTCCAGCATAACTTCCATGGTGACCCTGGACAATGTACACCCGGGCAGTGAGAACCAGCTTAATGGAGATTATTTAAGTACATTAGTTAAAAAGTGTACTACATTTTGTAAATCCAATGATGTGTCTGATCCTATTCATGTGCTAAAGATCTTTCAAAAAGAGATTGTTACTGGGAGACCATTAGAACTAACAGAAGAGACATCATCTACGGGCATTTATGGTGAAACCAATTTCATTTTGGTAGACAGAGGCGATCTACTGAAAACAGCAATTGAGGAAATAAGGGCAATAAGCGACATGAGGAAATGCCTTGAAGTTCAGTTCTATGGAGAGGTAAATACATATAAAGTGTAGAAAAAAAAACAAATGACCATACAATTTTCCAATTCCAAGTCTACTTCACTGAAAATAATTCCCTGTTTGTGATTATTGTGTTTCACTGTATTACATTTTTCATAAATATGATTTTTCAAACTTTGAAAAATATAGACAGAATGTTGCAAAGAGGTTTGGAAATTTTGGGGCATTGAATTTCCTTGTTTTAGTGTCAGCGGCTTCTTGCCTAGCCATGCTATGGGAATAACGTAATCTTTTACACCCCAGCAAACAAAGTTTGCAAGGGAGTATGTAGTTGTCATTTTGTTGGTTGGTCGGCTGTGGGTTTGATCATCTCTCTCTGACTGCTCCAACATGTGGATCAAACTACTCATAAATTGTGTAAGTAATTGACTTGAAACTAGAGATGTGTCATAAAGAAAAAAGTGTATATGTGCAAGACCCAATTTTAACATGCGGTGATTCACCATTTTGGTAAAAAAAATGCGAACATTAGTGTCTGTAACAAATCTAGTGGGTTGTACCTGTTATTTAATTTTGCAGTGTGCTGCTGATTTTGGAGGTCCAAGAAAGGAATTCTTCTCTCTTGTCCTGCAGTGCATTAAGGAAGAATACTTCGAGCCAGTGAGAGAGTGGTCAGATGACTATGAAGCTGTTGGCAGAATATTGGGTAAATTTATTAAATTAAGCTTATTTGACTGGGACAAAGTGCCATGTAGTGGCCTGTACTTAGTGTTCCAAAGGCAAAGTCCAAGTCATTCAGGCTTTGAAAAATACATTATCCCAGTTGTACATACAGGGTTCTTGAACTCTGATATATGGGGCAAAAATTCCGCCCCAATTAAACCACAGTAAAATCATTCGTAGTTGACGGTCACTATAAGGTGTTATTTTTAGATATCATAAAACCTTCTAACTTTTAACTTTAATAATATTTTATTGCATTTTTATGCCCTTGCTATGAAATTGCCCTGGGACCAAGAGGAAATTCTGGTTAAGTGAGGATTCCCGTTTAGAGGGGAAATCAACTATTTTGCTTTCAGTTGGTCATTTACATATTCTAATGTGAAAAACTATTCTTGGGTGAGGAGTTGATTTCCCAATGAGGTACATTTAACATTCCAGCTCTGAGCACTCTTCAAAACGGAAGATTACCTAGAATTATGTCAGCAGAGCTAGTGGAGAAAGTATTCAATCAAGTGCTGCCTGTAGACAAGTACATCCAGGACCTAAGAAAAGGTCTTGACAGTCTTGGTCTTGTTCAGGTAAATAATGTTGAATGTTGCAAATAGAAGTTCTGATTAGAGCGGTTAAACCAATGTACAGCGCATGAACCAACAGTTTTTACGGTATACAAAACATGCTTATTAGTCCCCTGCCTGTTTCCAGAGGGGACTATAGTGTCTGTCGATGTCAGTCTGTCTGTCTGTGTGTCTACTCTATCCGAGGTGGTTTCCGGATGATAACTTCACTTAGGGCCGATGGATTTGTTTGAAAGTTGGTGTGTAGGTAGCTTAGGGGAAGATCTGGTGTGGGATTGCATAGGGGTCAAAGGGTAAAATATCTAGGTCACTGTTACTAAAAATAGAAATTCGGTTTCAATTAACATACATTAAATTCACATTCTTCAACTATCATGCATTCTGTAACTGTAAATGCACAAATAACATTGTAAATCTAGACAGATGCTGCTGTATAAACACAGATAACCTTCAAGTAGTTCAGGTAGCTGATGGTAGGGGACATGTATTGCGTGCAATACTAACTGTAAGCTTGTTTAAAGTTAATTGTATGGCCCTTAAAATAAGTATAGGTGAGTTTTTTTTTCTCCATTTTTGTAAGCCCAATGTGTGGTTTTGCAGACTTCCACTTAAATGTCTTAACCAAACTCATATACATGACAATACCATTTATTTTATAACCGAAATTATATATCTTCATTCATGACTTTGTTATGAACAAAACGAGTGCTTCAACATAATGGAATTGTGCATTTGACCAGCGAAGAAGGATGATAAATGTATTATTACAAAACATGTTAAACAATTCAGTTCTCATTCAATTATTATATCCCCATAAACAAAATTTAGGGGGGTATATAGGAGTGCACTTGTCTGTCAGTTGGTCCGTTTCATGGTTTCCACTCAATAACTTGAGTTTGGTTTGACCTGTTGATGAAACTAGGATAGTGCCTTGTATCAAGACTTAGCTCGGGATTGATTTCGGGGTCCATCACAGGGCTTTTTTTCACTACTTTGGGAACATGAATAATACCCTTGAAATAAGTAATTTAAGCATCTTTTGACCACAAATTGGGAAAATATAAGTAGTGTTAAAAAATTATGAAAATGTTGGTAACTTATCATAACATAGAACGACATGAGCTGAAACCAATCACTAAAATGGTGATTTCAACCTACCAGTCCTTTTCTGCACTGAAAAATCTCATTATTTTTGAATTTTTTAAACAGAGGCTATCCATTGGGATTCTTTACTGGATTTGGGATATGTTTTGCCATTGGAAATATGACTAAATAGCGGCTATAAAATCAGCTGAAAAAAAGCCCTGCATCAGGTTAAGGTCAAGGTCACTGTGGCTAACAATAGAAAAATGGTTTCCAATCAAAAATTTCTATGTTATATTAGATACCGTAATGAAACATGATTTAAAGGATGCTAATGACGAGACCTCGCCTCAGACTGCTTTTGGGGTCAAGGTCACTGTGACTTAAGTAAAGAGAGGTGATCCGTATCATGGTTTCCGCTCAATAACTTGAGTTTGGTTTGACCTGTTAACATGAAACTTGGTAGGATAAGCTTTTATTTTTTTGTAAAGACAACATGCAGAATATTCTGTGTCAATGTGGCATATGGGGGTATTCGTCAGGTCTGTGACAAAGCTCTAGTTGTACATTATTATCATGATGTACCAGTATAACTTTTTTTACCAATAGCATACAAAAGCATTTGGCTAATGTCCAGCATTTAAATATTGCAAATCATATCCATCAGTTGAGTTGCCTTCTTTCTTGTTTTACAAAATGAACCCATGTGACTTATATGACCAGAATATATAACTCTTGACATTATCAGATTCTGGGTCTACAAATTGAATGTAGTTAATTTCATGTATCTTAATATAACAAAGTCAAATCCATTCTTATGAGCACATTAATTTTATATTTTAAAACAATCACTCTATCTTGAGCGATTAATTAAGGGATATTATGGCTATCTTGTTTTTGGAATGTGTATATCCATTAAAATCCTGTTTAGTTGCAATAGAAATTGCAGTTTGAGTTTAAGTTTTTGAACAGCAAGATTTTGTTGAACCTTCGTTTTCAGCTTGTTCAAGAACTGCCAGCTGTTATTCACCTGTTCACACCTCAACAGTCGAATCCTTTAACGTTGAAGATGTTGACACACCTATTGAAGCCACAGTTTAGTGCTGAAGGGTCAAACAGAAGACAGAGAGAGAATTCCACATACACGTTGTTCATCAAATACATGCGTGAAGCTGCAAGTAAGTTCCATTCAGTGTTTATACATTCAATTGTGGTATGCATCCTTTTTTTATGTCCCCCACTATAGTAGTGGGGGACATATTGTTTTTGCCCTATCTGTTGGTCTGTTGGTTTGTTTGCGCCAAATTAAACATTTTGCAATTACTTTTGCTATATTGAAGATAGCAACTTCATATTTGGCATGCATGTGTATCTCATGAAGCTGCACATTTTGAGTGGTGAAAGGTCAAGGTCAATGTCATCCTTCAAGGTCAGAGGTCAAATATATGTGGCCAAAATCGCTCATTTTATGAATACTTTTGCAATATTGAAGATAGCAACTTGATATTTGGCATGCATGTGCATCTCATGGAGCTGCACATTTTGAGTGGTGAAAGGTCAAGGTCATCCTTCAAGGTCAGAGGTCATCCTTCAAGGTCAAACGTCATATAGGGGGACATTGTGTTTCACAAACACATCTTGTATACACTTAGTCTTTAATTGTGTCTAAATAGCTCCACTTTTCAAAGGAAAAGATTGTCAAAAGCTATTGTCATGATCCTCTTGTCTGTGTTTGGTAATGTTTATATTTATCCCCCAATTGCACAGTAGCAGTCAAAAGATATTTTGTTCATCTTCACAAAGGCAGGGTCATGTATATTACCATAGTTAAAGATTTCAAATGTTCTTAATGGTTATGTTTAATTTGAAAAAGGTCCATCTTTTAAAAACCAAGTAGTCTTGTCCAACGCATATTTTATTACAAACTATGCTTGTCTTAAATGATATTGTCATCACCAGAGAGCATAATTTGGTGTTTAGTATTTCAATCGCTATATATTGCAGTTGAACCCTCCAATAGCAAGCGAAATGACTACTTGTGTAATATATATTACACAGATCTTCTAACGATTATTTTGTTATTTTACTCTTGTTTGTGCATTTTATTTATAATCTCAGTTGTGTACCACTATAAGCCTCCATATAAACCCTCCTGTTAATTGTTCAGCAAGGTGTGTTTATTTGCTGGCAATACTTAAACTGCATTTTAAACTGGTGTGTGATGTTATTTGGCAGCCATATTATTTTCTGTGTAAACTATTCACTGGTTGACTTCCGGATTCATCAAACCTTGAACCTTCCCCAGTCTATACTGGGGGACATATTGTTTTTGCACTGTCTGTTGGTGCTACAGTATATTTATGCATTATATGTCATACCTTTTAAAAGAAAATTTTGCCCAAAACATTATAGAATAATTTCTGTAAAGCAAGCATTCAATACTGTTAAAGCTTGTTGGATGTTTTAAGTAAGTTAGCTAATACCAGTAAATTTTCAAGGTAAGTATTATGAACATTTAAAATGTCATAAATCATTCCTAAAAAGTTATTTCACATCTAAATCCCCTCCCCCCCCACACACACACACATGATTGTAACAGTTGATATATCCTTAATATTGCCACTTGCAGAGTGGTAAGAGTGTATACACAGTATAACATTTCCCAAATTATTTTAGTATTATGTATATCTTCAGGTGGAAGAAGAGGTGCTGTAAATCTTGGGAGCATATTAAGGTTTGCCACTGGTACAGAGGAGGAACCTGCCTTGGGCTTTGCTCTTCAGCCTTCCATTCAATTTATGGAAAGTGCTAATTTCCTGCCCACTGCAAATACCTGCATAAACAGAATGAATTTATCATTGCCAGATGAAAGTAATCCACTACCACTGCAAGAGGAACTGTTCAATTTGTTCGATCTAGCATTTTGTAACACATTCTTTGGTTTAGAATAAAAAATGACATTCACATATAATTATACCCCCATTACCATTGGTAATAGAGGCTATATGAGTCACTCTTTCGGTCAGTCGGGCTGTCAAAAAATTTCATCCAATCATCACCAAACTTGGTCACAAGTTGTATGTAGATGATGTCTAGATCAAGTTTGAATATGTATCATGCCAGGTCAAAAACTAGGTCACGGGTCAATTACTGCGTTCTAAACCGAAAGTTTGTCCGGACCATAACCATGTCATTTATCATTAGATTTTAAAATCACTTGGTACATTTGTTCACCATCATAGGACGGTGTGTCATGCAATAGAAGGACGTCGATGTCTCCAAGGTCAAGGTCACACTTTGAATTCGAAGGTAAAGTCGGTCGGTCTGTCTGTCCCAAAAATTTCATCTGATCTTCACCAAACTTGGTCAGAAGTTGTATCTAGATGTTGTCAAGGTCAAGTTTGAATATGGGTCATGCCAGGTCAAAAACTAGGTCACAGGTCACTAACTGCGTTTTAAACTGAAAGTTTGTCTGGACCATAACTAGGGCTGTAACGATACATTCAAATTGGACGGCATGTAATGCAAAAGAATTCAAGAGCTCAAAGGTCAAAATGGCCATAAAAGACAATGGCATAATCATTCTTCCAAATCGCCATAAATTAGCTTCTCTTGTTTTGTGAAGACAGCATGCAAAATATTAAATGTCACTGCAGCATTTTGTGGTATATGTCACGTCTGTGACAAAGCTCTAGTTGTGTATATGTATGTAGTAAAAAATGTTTTGAATGTAGTATGTGAGTTATATTGGTGTAATCAACATTTACTTTGTGAACCCTCAAGAGGCCAACCTTTTTTTTGCAATCTTGAAACTTGGTCAGCACATTTGTCCCCATAACATTATTACCTCTCCTGAGCACTATAGCCCCTATGTTGAGCTTGTGTGATAGTCCTTTGTTTTTAGTGCATCGTCAATATATGCCATGTGAACGCTAGAGTCTACATTTTTGTCCGATCTAAATAAAACTTGGTCAGATAATTAGTCCCAATGAAATCTGGACTCTGTTTGAAATTGGGTCATTTAGATGTCAAACACTAGGTCAAAAAAGAAAAACCATGTGAGAGGTCAAATTTGATGCCTAATCTTCATGTAATTTTTTAATAATGTTTTTTTAATGATAGGTTCATTGTTGGTTGAGCATGAAAATAAGCCTTTTTTCCATGAACATTTACAAATTTTAATGTATTGTAGTGTACACAATGTGTAAAGTATATCAATTCTTTGAATTTGTCTATTAGCATGTTGTTAATTATGTCT
This sequence comes from Dreissena polymorpha, assembly GCF_020536995.1. Lineage (NCBI taxonomy): Eukaryota > Metazoa > Mollusca > Bivalvia > Myida > Dreissenidae > Dreissena > Dreissena polymorpha. The sequence goes on from NC_068359.1 coordinate 33,294,924, forward strand.
TATTTACATGCAATACATTTTGCTTGTTTACATTGTAAATGTGATGTTCATTGAAGTGTTGTCTGGGCTTGTTTCCTTCTTTTGCAGCAGCAAAGTATATTGACCCTTTTACCTAAGAAAAACTATGCTGTTTACCTTCAAATTTACTTTTAAAAACCATATCTCCTCAGTGGTAACTTTTCCTCATATTTAACATTTTGACCATTTCCCCAAATCAAAATCATAAAAATGACATGTAATTTGGTTTTGTTCCTAATGGTATGTAACCCCATGTTTTTGTCATATTTTTATGCCCCCCTTCGAAGAATAGGGGGTATATTGCTTTGCACATGTCGGTCTGTCGGTTCGTCCACCAGGTGGTTTCCGGATGATAACTCAAGAACTCTTGGGGCTAGGATCATGTAACTTCATAGGTACATTGATCATGACTCGCAGATGACCCTATCGATTTTGAGGTCACTAGGTCAAAGGTCAAGGTCACGGTGACCCGAAATAGTAAAATGGTTTCCGGATGATAACTCAAGAATGCTTATGCCTAGGATCATGAAACTTCATATGTACATTGATCATGACTCGCAGATGATCCCTATTGATTTTCAGGTCACTTGGTCAAAGGTCAAGGTCACGGTGACCCGAAATAGTAAAATGGTTTCCGGATGATAACTCAAGAACGCTTATTCCTAGGATCATGAAACTTGATAGGTAGATTGATCATGACTCGCAGATGACCCCTATTGATTTTCAGGTCACTATGTCAAAAGTCAAGGTCATGGTGACCCTAAATAGTAAAATGGTTTCCGGATGATAACTCAAGAACGCTTATGGCTAGGATCATGAAACTTCATAGGTACATTGATCATGACTGGCAGATGACCCCTATTGATTTTCATGTCACTATGTCAAAGGTCAAGGTCATAGTTACAAAAAAACATATTCACACAATGGCTGTCACTACAACGGAGAGCCCATATGGGGGGCATGCATGTTTTACAAACAGCCCTTGTTGTGATATCTTTTTCATTGTTTAAAAGTTTTTTTTCACAAATTGTTACTTATGAGCTATTGTGACCTGTCTTTGTTGGTCGTCCTGTATCTTGTGTCAACATATTTACTTAAAGGACATCTCCTCCTTACCAGCTGGTCCAATATTAATTAAACTTGGCAAGAATGTTCCTTGCATGAAGCTATTTTAAAGTTTTTCAAACAAAAGCATTCCATGAATAACTGGCTCTTGTTGCCATGGCAAGCGAAAGGAAAAACTTTAAAAAATCCCATCTGTTTTACCCCCACTACCATTGGTGGTAGGGGGGGGGGCTATATAGGAATCACTTAGTCTGTCTGTCCCAAAACTTTGTCCGGACCATAACTTTGTCATTAATCGTAATATTTTAAAATGACTTGGTTAATTTGTGCACTATCTCCAAGTTCACGGACACACTTTGAGTTGGAAGGTCAATATTCCCATAGACGAGTTTTTCTGGGCCATAACTATGTCATTTGTTGTGAGATTTTTAAATCATTTGGCAGGTTTGTTCACCATCATTACACGGTGTGTGATGCAAAAAAATTCTGTCCATATCACCAAGGTCAAGGTCACATTTTCATTTCAAAGGTCATATACGGCCATAAACTGACCATGTCTGGGCCATAACTATGTCATTCTTTGTGAGATTTGTGAATGACTCAGTGCATTTGTTCACCATCATGGAACAGTATGTCATGTGAAAGATCTACACCGATATCTCCAAGGTCAAGGTCACATTTGCATGATAATAAAATATTCTTTAAAATAAAATAAAATTAGTTTCTCTTACTTTGTGAAAACAACGTGTTAAATATTCAGTGTCAATGCGGCATGTAGGGGAATCGTCATGTCTGTGACAAAACTCTTGTTCAAGTTATGCCCCTGGTGCAAAATTTGCCCCACCTTGAAGTAAAATGTATTTCTTTATATGAAAATTGGAAAAAACTTCAGCAATTGCCTCCGAAACCACAAGGCAAAGCAGATATTTGGCATAAAACTTCTTTTAGTGCATCTCTACTGAGACTATTTAAATTATGCCACTGGGTGCAAATAAATTAAATTGTGTGTATATAGTGAAAACTTTAAACATCTCTGAAACCACCAGACCAAGACCACAAGAGCATAGATATTTTACAGTAAACATCATCTAGTGGACCTCTACCAGGATAACATTAATTATATCACTGGTTTGGCCCACCCCAGGCACAAATGTAATTTCCTTAAGAATTTATAGTCGCAGTGAATAAGTAAAAACTAAACAATCTTTTTCTCTCAACCGGCAAGGAATAAAGTTCCCGTATGTATAAAAAAAAAACAAGTCAGGTGAGCGATATAGGGCTATCATTCCTTTTTGTTAGTTCTTCTTGTCTGAGTTATTGTCCTTTAAAGATTCCTATGTTATTACATGTTAATAAGCGCAAGTTCTCTGAACCTTACACATGTTCCATTTTTCCGCCACTGTTGTAGGTGTATTGCCAAAATTAGAGACAATGCACATTCAGGGAGCATAACCTTTGTGGTCTGTGACAGCGACTTGTACTTGTAATTGCTTAGCATGAATGGCAATCTTTTGAGACAATACCATATGGTGCAGGTAAAGACGTAATTAATGAGCTAAAGGTATAGTTCTAGCAATTGCATCTTGCCCGTGTCCGTGTGAATGACTTCATGTGATATTTCTTTTGTACAACTTTGTGAAAGTATGCACACGAGCTGCGTTCATGTAATTGAGAATCTTATTAAATGTTTAGTTATTTGAGGTTAGTCTGTGTTACTTCATTTAGAAGTAAAATGAAAATGCCCAAGGAAATTATAGACAGCCAGCATGAGATATGTAATTGCACTAAGAAGCAGCTGAACTCCGTTATATGATTGAAATGGTGTTGACAAAAATAACACCGTATTTCCTCATTCACATAAACCCTCTTGACCTACAGTAGTTCATAAACGAGGAAATGAATGTAACAAACCATAAATATGATTATTTTTGTTATGCTTGTTAGTAATAAAATGGTGCAACCTTGAGGTATACATTAGTGGCGAAAAGTAGGTCACATACATTGTAATGTGCTGGGTAAATGTCAGTTCCGACGGACCAACAGGCATGTCTCTGGGCCGGAACAATTGAAACAATTGACCAGCGTAATATTCCGTATTATCACGTGGTCAGTTTAATGAAAACTAGCCAATAAAAACGCTTAAAGGTATATTACACATGTTTATTATAAAACTATTCGTAATGGCTATATAATATGGGGAAGCAAGGTATAGCATGTGATAAAAATAATGTGCAGGCGGAATATGCTGAAATTGCACCTCCGTCATCATAAAATTGTTCATTCTTAATTAGTATTGAAAATGAAAATGTTACGTTGATAGCGCAAATGAAGGAAGTGCATTTGTATCTTGAAGTATAGATTTTAATACACCATAACAACCATAATTAAGTACAAAATATTATTTAAATTAATACTTGCGTTTTTGTAGATTTAATTAAGTCAATTAACATATCGGGAACTTAATAAATTGCTTTGATAATTGAAACGTATGTTGGTATAGTAGTCTAGAAAACACTTTCTGCAAAGGTTAAAAGTCTATGAACAGGCCACTTAAACTTCGCTTGGAAATCATAAAGCAGCTTTTAATAATCAAGCAATCAATTGTGTTGTCATTCAGTTAATATCTGTTTAGCTGTCAAAAAGATGTCTATGCCGTGATTGTTTGACCTCCAGTTTTGAGGACATAGCTCGTGGAGCCGTCGCATCCGGTTTTCTTCAACACTAATTTGAAGAGATGATAATACTGGCCTGTTGTCCAGAGACTCCATATCCTCATCAGACGAAGATTCTGTACGAGTGTTTGGAAGAATATCATCAACATGTGCTGATGGGTTGTCCATCATACCGGCCGTGTAAAGCCGCATTGGTGTTGAGTTCACTGTTCGTATTCGATGGTGATTCCATGCACCTTGCCAGGTGTTTAACCTTTCATTTATCTTTGAAATAAATACGTAATGAAGTGCAAACAAGTCTATTTAATTTAAAATGTCAAGCCGGCCATTGTCCTCTAAAAAGTAAAATAAGTCATAAAAATAACTCAAGACTCCGTCATACACGTCCCTCCACAATCGTTCAATACGTTGATTGTGTGTACTTTTACCAGTGAGCATACTTCCACGTCCTGTCCCGCGAGCATTTATCATGAAGTCGGCAACCTTCATATTTTCACGGCCTTGATCTGATCTGACCCGGTCAGGAACTCCAAATTTCGAAACACCATCTCTGAAGCAATGCAAAACCGTCTCCGCTTTGTTGTTGTCCGTGCATTTAAGATATGTAACTAAACGACTGAAACCATCAATGCCGCCTATTATAACAAAATGCCATCGAATTAATTTATGGTTGCTGTCAATGTGCCATAAACAATTTGGAGCTGAAACGTTGTAAATGCGACGTCGTAATCGCCTTCTTTTTCGTGCACGAATTCCATCTTCGTCTAGGTGTTTCAGACACTGACGAAGCCTGAAACGCTGAACCTGTATAAGAAATAATACTTTATGTTGGTTTTATGCAAAAATGAATATGCTTTAATTTACTTCTACCTTTAGCCAAGTACCTTTGAAACAATAGAATTTTCTATGAAAAAAAATCAAACAAAATTCTTATTTTTAATAGATTAAAGCGATAGCCGTTTCAGGTATGATTGTTTGGCACAAATCAAACTGTACTCTAAAACTAGTCTTAACAATTTAGTTAGTTTTCAATTGTTTGACAATACTTTATTGGAATCTGCACGGACAGATGTATCTGTTTATTTATAGACTGTCTACTAAAATCAATCAACAATGTACCGAATACGCCTTCAATTGTAAAAAGATCTAGTTATGCATAGTAAAATCATGGTTCCTTAATTCCTTTTCGAAGTAAAACTTTTCGCAGCATTTCTTCTCCACACCTAGGAAATTCAGTGATGGTCGTGGCAACAACAATGTTTAGTACTTCTTCATCAATTTCTGTAAATGCGAGCTTTGACAAGCCAAATTGACCCATCTTCCGGAATAAGGTACTTTCAGAAACCCCAAGTGCAATACTAGTGTCCTTCACTGAATATCCGGCTTCGAACAATGTTTCAATCATGTTACTTGAAATTTCAAAACGTATATTCCGACACCGTGTACTATCATTATTATGTGCCCACGGATTACTCCGGTAACAAACACATTCAACACGCAATTTCATGATAGTTGTTTTGTCATTTACACCCAAGCAATTAAAGTCGTACAGTGACATAAGTGATATGATGTCCGGTGTTATCTTCTCCTGTCTGAAGCGCCGTATCACTCCTTCTTCCACTCCAAGTCGCTCAAGTATCAAATCCATATCCATTGTTGTGAAATGATGCAAAACAATTTGTCTCCCGTGTGTAATAAAATCTTCGTATTGATATTATATATTGAAGATGTTTAACGTATTTTTTAAATTGTATCTGCATATAAAGACGATATGTGTTTATATAAATACGATTTATGTTTATATAAAGGTCATTTGCCTTTATATAAACAAGTTATGCCTATATATTATAAAAACATATCCGTTATCATTATATCATAACGATTTATGTTTATATAAAAATCTTTTGCCTTTATATTAAGAAGTAAAGCCTTTATACAATGGAAAATTATCTGTGTATAAAACAGTCTTATCTGTATATGTTTACATTTTATCTCTATATAAGAAAAGTATATCTTTATATATTAATGATTGATCTGTATATAAGACAACTGTATCTTTATATATTAATTATTTATCTGTATACATTCAAATTATGTATGTATATATTGTGATTATGCATATATATAATGGTTACAGGCATTCATGCACACTCAGATTGACGTAATATCACAAGTTTTGGTATTATAAGACAGTGAAGGCGTTCCATATATTATTGTAATTAAACATGTGTTTGTAATAGTTTAAATTATTGATTATTGACTTTACGTCTCGATTGATTGGACACTCTTTAATATGATATTTGATTCATATTATCGATTCGCTGTGTAACAAGGACAAATAAAATTTGATTATCATTTAAATGTTTTATTTGTGTTTCAATATAAACTCATTCTAAGGATTGAATGATTAAAGTTTTGGTTAAAGGGTGACATTTCCTTAAAAGAATTATTAACTAGTTGTATTACATGTATATAGATATTAGACTAAAGAAACTATGCCTTGCTATAGGAATTTTAACTTAGAATGAGTTTGTTTTAATGAAAACTTGCGGAATAAAATTGATCTGTGAATGGAGAATCCAAGCGGGCATCACTAAGCCCAAATAACTGGACGATGTGATGACTATCGAGACGTAATGATCGTTCAAAGGAATCGGCGAGGGTCAGTAGATATGTGGAAAAACTCCTGACGTGGGAATCACCCACGATTAATGTTTTCATCGTGTCCGAAATTCAAGATTTGTTGACCCTCTATCCGAAAGTATTACGCAGGGAAAAAACAAGAGTAATCCTTACAATCGGGTATTTCAGCAGACAGTTCATATAAATCTACATACAGATATATCCTAAAAACGTAAAAACTGTCATGGAAAGTGAAGATGAATACCTTAGAAATCCAAATTAAAATTTGGCGTGTAAACAGATATATTATGTTAATTAGTCAATAATTTTTAACGTGGTAAGAATCAAAAATGACTTATTAAGGTTACATACAACTGTTAATTTTCGGTGAAAATAAATCTGTCGGACTAAACACAAATTTATTATTTCCTACGTCAATAAATAAAAATATGTAGAACTCGACATGTCGGTGATGTGCGCCCGTCCTCAAACCAATGTATCGCTGCACCTGGTTTCGTGGTGGATGTGATGCACGTGTAAAAAGATGTCTCGTTGTATTTTGGAAACGTATTGACTTTGGGATTAATGATCACCGATGTCAGGTTCGCTAAAAGAGATTAACGGTATACTGTTGTATTATATGGGACACACGACATAGTTGCGTCATTGCGTAAAGGACGACAAAATTACGTGTGCGTGTATGTACCTTAGAGAAGGAAGGTTTGTTTTTAAAATCCAACAGTATTTAAGTAAATTGATCGATTCACAACCACGACCACTTCCTGATTACTTACAAATATATTACATTGTTATATTTCTAAATATGCGAGCGTAAATATGTACATTGCATCTACGTAATTTTACACGATCTGATGTGCATGCTTAAATTTCATTAAAGAAAGAAAGAAACCAGCCACTTGTAAATTAGTTAAAGCAATCATTATAATACTTGGAAACAAGTTTAGATAAAAGATAAATTTTACGGAATATATGTGTGCCATTTTTATGATTGATAACATAATGCAAACTTCTGTCCTTCACATGTTTTATAAACTATTGGTATTCATTGAATTAAATGAAGAAGAACACACTATAAATTCATACAATTCATTAATTAGTTAAAGTAACTACATGTAACGAAAGGAAAGATGTATTTGGCATATTAAAACTATGATTTTCGTTGTATGCTCTATCCTTTTGTAGTTACTAAATTTGTGATCCAGAGGAAAAAAAGTCACGTGGCATCCGGTGGTGGGGTCGTTTATTTTTTTGCTTCGGAGATTTTTAGCGTTTTAAAGACATAAAAAGCTTGTGATCGGATATATTTTGCTGGATTTAAGTGGATATGAGATCTGCAAATACGGGTTAGCGATTTTTTAGTATGACATTTGAAATAAGAGCGTTATTGGCATTCTTCTTAATTACTCTACTGGGAGGGGTATTATTTTGAAATTCGCACACAAAATTAGCCCCTGAGCGAAATTTCGTCACGCTTGAATGGAGACAGTAGTTTACTCGCTGTGCTTTTAACTGTATAACTGTTAAACTGTAGCTTCAATACAATGGCTAATAGATTTTCCCAATATTCACTGATGGAGAACGCCGATACGGGCGATTTAGTGTTCAGTGGAAAGCGCAAACATGTATCTTCGAGTTCAACTATAGAACCCCTTTCAGAGTTTGAGATTGCTAATACAGGAGAGAAGTTATCCATGATCTTTGATGAAATTTTGAACTTAAAAGTAGAACAAGCAAGCTCTCACGAACTTATTGCTTCAACACACGAATACATGAAATTAGCTTGCGGCAAAATAAACAATATTTGTAATGTAACAAACAAACAATCACATCTGCTCAAGACACTATCATACAAATCCATTGATCTTGAGGCACGTGGGCGGAGAAATAACTTGATCTTCCGTGGTATTTCTGAATCCCGCTATGAAAACTGTGCAACGCGTGTGTTCGAGTTTTTGGCAAATACAATGCAAATTGACACGAAGAACATTATTATAAATCGTGTACATAGACTCGGTGCTTTCAAGCTGGGAAACAGGTCTTATAGACCTATTATAGCCTGTTTCATGAACTACAATGATGAAGAGCATATTCTGTCCAATGCAAAAACACTGAAATCCTTCCCTGGTTATTCCATCGACCGTGACGTCCCCATAGAAATTTCCGAGGCAAGAAAACGACTATGGCCGTTGTACAAAGACACCAAAAAGGCAAACCCTAATGAATCTGTACGCATTGTATATCCGGCAAAACTCATTTGCGGAAAGACAGTTGTGAAAGACGAGTTTCCGGATTGGAATCAAACTCTATCACAAACAAGACTAGTTGATTTCCCCATACTTGATGACCAATCTAACAGCAATGTAGACAATCCCCCGTATTTTATGTCATCAGCGCCGCGACATGCTGATAAACCCGTCTCTGTTATGCCTTCAAGCAGTGTTGGAAAAGCTACATTCCCAATGGATGTAGGTCACGTAGTAACATCGCGACAAGCAGTGCATGACGTCATTAGTGAGCAACAGACACCTGGTCCTCTAGACTTGACATATGTTCACGGTGCTGCGGGTTCAACTCAAGGGACATTAAAACCAAATAACCCGAACTCATCTTATAGTGACGCAGTGAACACTAAATCATACAATTCACAAGTGTTTTTGAACATTACCCCGCCAAAACCCAATGGCGCGAAGCCGAAAGCACCTGTGAATGGTTCCCATATTGCTAGGTCACCAAAACGTCGCAGTCCCGGTCAACGTCGGAACTAGTCTTCTTCGTCGCAGAGAAACCTCCGTTCACAGTTAACAGCATCCCAGTCAATACAAGATACCCCGTCCAAGAAGTGTACACGAAATAATACTTTAAATACTGACACTCAAACTATCGTAACTGATAGTAATTCACCAATAAGCCACAATGACACTGGTTAGCGGTCGCAGGAGAAGGTGTGCATTAGATTTGCATTTTTGAATGTACAAAGTCTTGTATCTAAAAACTGTAATAAGTTGAACTGTTCAGAAATTGTATCAATTTTTAATGAAAATGATATTGTTATGTTTACTGAGACTTGGTCGAACGAATTACAAGATTTAAATGTCGACGATTTTGACCATTTTGTTTTACATAGAACCAGGCATGCTAATTCTAAACGTGATTCAGGAGGCATAGTTATTTATATCAGAAGTACTTTTGTTAACGAAAACATTTTATTTTTTGAGAGTGAAGATGATATTCTATGGCTACGGCTTGATGGTAAACCATTTAACTTAGCAGATGATATTTTCATTGGTCTTTGCTATGTGATGCCGGAGGGCAGTAGTCGTTTTAATGCTGAAGAACGGAACGTATTTGACCGCTTGCTTGACTCTGTTGCTTTCATTCATAATAGTACAAATGGCAAGTGCAATATAGTGTTATCTGGTGATTTTAATAGCCGAACGTCTGATAACCCTGATTTTGTATCTCTCGACACGAATGAACCATTTGTATGTCTGCCAGATGATTATAGTGCTGACGCATTTTATCCGAGATATTCACAGGATAAGGGGCATTCTAATAACAACGGTGTTGCTTTTATTGATTTTTGCAAGCAGACCGGACTTCGAATCTTAAATGGTCGAATTGGTGAAGACGCCGGCATCGGCAAATATACATTTGTTGGCCATGGAGGCTGTAGTCTTGTAGATTATGTCATTGTATCTGAATCCGTTTATCCATTCTTTACATCCTTTGTTGTTCGCGACCCCAACCCATTATCAGACCATTGCTTAATTGAATTTGTCTATGAAAACAATATTAATCGTCAAAATCATCAACCTGTATATGATGTTAATGGTGGTGATTATGTAACTATAGATAGTAAATATATATGGAATACTGAATTAAAAGAAAATTATATTAGTGCTTTAAGTGACGATGTTGTAGCAGATAAGTTAAGTGATTTGACTATAAAGACTAGAAATGCTGTAAATAAAAATGACATTGAGTCAAGTTTATTCGATTTTGGAAATATATTAGATAGTGTTACTGGTAATTTGTTTAAGAAAAATATAGCTAAGAAAAATGATAAATTAACACCTCAGAAAAGCAATGTATGGTTTGATGACGATTGTGAAGTTAAACGAAAAGATTTAATGTTATTTTTAAATCGGTATAGAAATTGTAAAACTGATGAAAATCGTGTTTTGTTAGTTAAGTCTCGTTCAGATTACAAAATGGTTTTGAAATCTGCAAAACGAAAATATAATATTGATCGCACAAAAAAACTTGAAACATATAGACGTACTAATGCTAAACTATACTGGAATATGTTAAAAAATGCTTCACATGTAAAGTCCCCAAATATACCATTGTCTTCTTTTGAAACATATTTTAAAGCTGTAAATAATCCAGACGATCACTTTGTCAATCCGGATGAAGATGTATTGTACTTCAATGAACGATTTGTTAATAATGAATTTCATGTTATGTTTGGTGAGCTCGACGTACCTATAAGCAATATCGAAATCACAACTGCCATAAAGGAATTGAAGACAGGAAAAAGTGCAGGTCCTGATATGTTGTTAAATGAGTTTTTGATATATGGCATTGGCCAGTTATTACCTTTTCTGAATGTTTTATTTAATACTATTTTTGATACAGGTTATTTTCCAGAATCATGGTCGGAAGGATATATCATACCGTTACATAAAAAAGGTGTTTTAAATAACCCTGAAAACTATAGAGGAATAACGCTTTTAAGTACTATTGGAAAATTATTTACCAGAATTTTAAACAATCGTTTAACTAATTGGGCAGAGCAATATAATGTTTATATCGAGGCACAAGCAGCGGTATGAGTACTACAGATAATATTTTTGTTTTACATGGCTTAATTACGCATGTTATTAATACTGGAAAGAAGTTATACTCTTGTTTTATAGATTTTAGTAAAACTTTTGATTATGTAGAAAGAAATAGTTTATGGTATAAATTGATTAAAATTGGTGTAAGAGGTAAAATGCTTACTGTAATTAGAAGTATGTATAGTGCTATTAAATCTCGTGTGAAATATAACAATACACTTAGTAATGAATTTACATGTATGCTTGGTGTTAGACAAGGGGAATGCCTATCACCTTTCCTCTTCTCTATGTTCTTGAATGATATTGAAGAGTATTTGATTTTGAACAATTTTGACGGAATAGACACTTACATGACAAAATTATTTCTTCTATTATACGCTGATGATATTGTTCTTTTTTCTGATACAGCAGATGGATTACAAAAAGGTCTGGATTTACTTCAAGAATACTGTAACAGATGGAAACTGAAAATAAATGTTCAGAAAACTAAAGTCATAGTGTTTAGAAAATCTGGAATGTTGCCAAGAAATTTGAAGTTTGTTTTTAATAATGAAAATATTGAAATTGTTAAGTCTTTCTCCTATCTCGGTATTGTTTTTACTCAAGGTTGGTCTTTTAGCGAAACTCAGAGAACGTTACCTAGTAAAGCACAGAAAGCAATTTTCAAATTAGACAGTTATTTATTGAATTTCACTGATGTGTCTATACTTCAAAGATTAGAGTTGTTTGATAAACTTGTTGTACCTATTCTAAGTTATTCATGTGAAGTTTGGGGTTTTTACAATGCTGTTAATATTGAGAGAGTACATACTGTATATTTTAAACGAATTTTAAGAGTTAAACGTTCCACACAAAACGATTTTGTATATGGCATTTTAGGTAGATTTAGTTTAGCAAATCAAAGATATATTAGAATTGTTAGATATTGGTTAAAATTGTTAATCAGCAATGACAACAAATACACTCGAATAGTATATAATATGTTAAAAGCTGATGCAGATATATACCCTGATAAAACATCTTGGGTTACTTTAGTCCGAGATTTACTGACCTCAATGGGCTTCTACGATGTATGGCTTTCCCAAGGAGTCGGTGATATTGATGTTTTTATGTATGTTTTTAAGCAACGTCTTCATGATAGTTATATCCAGTTATGGCACCATCGTCTGGATAACTCGACCCGAGCAACGTTTTTTCGGGAGGTAGTCGATTTTGATTTTCAAACGTTTCTTAAGTGTATAAATGTTCAAAAATTCAGGATTGCTTTCACTAGAATAATTGTTTCTTCTCATAATCTAAAAGTTGAGTCTGGAAGGTGGCATAAACCAATAAGTATCCCATTAGAAGATAGAAAATGTACTGTTTGTGATAAGCTTGAAGACGAGTTTCACTTCATTTTAGAATGTTCATTATATCATGATTTACGCAAACAATACATCAAAAAATATTTTTGGTGTAGACCTAGTATGTTTAAATTAAAGCAGCTGTTTGAAAGCAAAAATGAAATTGTACTTCGGCGTCTAAGCATGTTTATATTTAAATGTTTTGAAATCAGAAAATCTGTAAATGATACATAATTTGTAAAATACACCCTATGTCTCTTTTGATAGTGCAACGCACCATATTGTATTATCATTCGTTATGTGTATTGAGTAATATAATGATATGATTTCTCGTTCACCGAGTCTCTACTGGTAATTTATTGATAAATACTCAACACAATTACTGAAATATTATTATAATTGTACTTTTGTAACACATGTGTTATTGGCAGATCACGGTGTCTCTTTAAAAAAAAAAAAATATTAGAATAACGAAATGTCTTCATGCATGTTGCGTATCTTTTTAGGCAACTTTGTAAGTAGTCATTAAATTATCAACATAATTTTGTCTTTTGAAATTTACGATTATAAATAATAAATGAATACAGATTCGGTTATATACGAGAAGCCAATTATTGTGATGTATAATAAATTATGTGTTATTTGTATATAAACGTTGTATATATTTTGTGTTGACATAAACTAAACGAACAGAAATATAGTACCTACAAGACAAAAATATAAAATTATATACACCTTCTCCGCATATTTGCGTTTTGTCCGATAACCCCCCCTTTTTGCCTCTGCTCGTATTATTAATCGGGATCTTTGTTATATTTAATTATTTAGCACAACTCATTCCTTAAAATGTATTGGTATTTGATTTATTTCAACACAACATGTTTTATTTTTATTTTTTTATTTTCATTGTGTAACGTGACTTGCTATTACTGTTTATGTACATATCTGTATGTTCACATGGGCCTATGGCCTACTGATTCTGAAATAAAATCTTCTTCTTCATGTATTGGTTACCCTGATTTAGATGCCACGTCGGATAGCTATTATTATTTATATAACAAAACTTGCAATTGTATCGAAATTATGTTTAAAAGTCGGAACATTCCCAATTTGATTTCATTTTAAGAATGAATGTAAAGCAATGTAATAAATCATTTGCATCGATTGAAGAACGTGATATTTAGAATTTATGCATTAATATGAAAGCATTTACCGAAAATAGATGCAGTGTATATCTACCATTTTTTCACTACCAGTTGTATTACATATCTACGAGGTATTTCTGTATCTCTACTCCGGAAAACTGTTAAATCAATGTTTATTGTACACAGAACTTTAAACAAACAGAATGTTTCAAATTGTGTGTTACTTATATGGCATCGTTTCCCTTTATCGAATAATTAAAAATATGTAAATAAAGACATACGTACTAGGAGTGCTCATGAGGATAGCTTGTATTTGATAGAAGCTATCGTAATACGTGCAATATCCTGTCATCGACTCATTGAACAAATTTATTCTGAGAGTCAACACAACCTTGCTGCTAAAATTCACAAAAAGCTTAAACTCTACAGAATCGTAGCAATTAGCTTATCCATAGGAGACCGAACAACTTCCGATGCCTGTTGAAGCAAAACAATAAATATAAGTGTGGTACACGTAATAGGGGAATTCAAAGACAAGATTTGAGGTCGCCGTGGCGTAGTGGATATGGTGTCCGCCATCGGGAGGTCACGGGTTCGATCCCCACTGTGGGAGCGTTCTTTAGATCACCCCCATAGACACCAAGGAAATGGACTCGAGAGCGTTTCATATAAGCCTTAGGCTTGTCACGCATTCGAGCTTAAATAAATAGGTTTAAAAAAAGACGAGATCCACATTTGTACGTTAATGCTTGCAATTTGCTCGTAACAAAAACATATAACCAAAATATATTAAAAAGCTTTCCCATGTTCAGAAGGTTATTGTGTATCATGTGTGTTTGATATTGAACAGATAATATGTCATCGCACAATTCATGGTTTCATTTAATGAAATGTACCACATACTTTATTAATAAATGCACTAATAGTATTAAATACTACCATATTTTATATAAAGTGCTGTAAAGATCACAAATTCAAAAAATCCATATAACAGAATTCTCGCATAGGGCATTATCGGATTTAATAAAAAGACGGTATTCTGTTGGTCTTCTAGTACACTAAATACATAACAGGTATAACATGGTATAACATTTAATATATATATATATATATATATATATATATATATATATATATATATATATATATATATATATATATATATATATATATATATATATATATATATATATATATAGTATATATAGCTGGTTTCTAGTTAAGCTTGCAAATAGTTTGTTTCAGTGTATCCGACCTACCTTTAAGTGACATATCGACAGTGAAACGCTTTTCTTACGTGCAATAATTATCATGTTATCATTAAATAAGTATAAAGTAAATGGTTGCTTATCACATAGTTTCCATTTTATAAACACTGTATGTTTGATGAGATTAAAATACAAAGTGCGTCACTACATTATATACCGTCGGAGAAGAGGCTGACACAATTTCGTTTTAATATTATTGATATGCTTAACAATAGCCAATGAAATAACATCGTAATCGGATAACGGTCTTAATGACAAAAGCGAACATATTAAGGTATAAATGACAAGACAAAACCCTAAATTAACTGCTTAAAAGTGGGAATTTTAATCGGATCGTTCCGTGCATTGTTGTACGGACCAATATGATATTTTATAATCTTTCATGCATACGAGATCTTTCAAAACTAATTTTATATTGTCAATCAAGCAGCATAACACATTTAGGTGACATGGGAAAAAAGATGGAGTAATTGTTAATTCGATATTAATAAATTGTACATGAAGTACGAACCTAAACATGCCTAATCAGTAATGTATATATAAATAATACTGTAGTCAATTGCTTATTGAATTGCATTACTTTTACAGGCTAGAGTTTGAATACAACGAAAGGTGTGTGTTCAAAAAATTATTGTATTGTACTCATTTTTTTTTATAAAAAAATTTTTGTCTTCACGATTTTACCAATATATAGTAGTAACTAAATTTAGTTCGTTAGAACAAAGGGTTTCCTTGATATTTCGCTTAAAAATGGGTGATTTAGAAGATCTAAAATTCGTTGTAATTTCCTATCATATGTTTCATTTTTTTATTAGGTTGGGGCATGTAATGACAACTCATATCACAATTATACATCAAACTTCTATACAGCAATTAATTGAATCGATACCTCTAAAACATCTTACTACATCTTAAACTCAAACATTACAATTACCTTACACGAACATCGACCATTGTTAGTTTAAATAATCAGGAAGTAACGAGTGCATGTAATCAGTCTTTTGTGTTTCAAGTTGTATTGAAAACACGGACATGTGGAGCATGGTTGTTGTTCTCACCCTTACATAATAAACGTCGAGTGTAGTTACAATGTAAACTAAAAGGCGTGAATAAAAGAACTTGAATTTAAAACTTATTTGTCGTTATAATACATGATATCATCGGATTGATCCGACAGTTAATAACTAGAATATGGCAATGCGGTTCTGTTTTCTTCCGACATCAAGGTAATTTTGCTTACTTAGATTATGCAATACAAGCCAAACAATAAATGTCATACTTATTCAAACAACGCGTTCATGATGACCAAATAACTCATACACTTAATAGTACATGCGTTAAAATAACCATTTTACATTTTAACAGTTTCAATTACTTACAGGTTACGTATACAAACATCATGATATATCGCGAAAAATCATGAGGTCGGTGTATTATTATCGTCTTGGTGAATAACAATATGTGAGCGGGTTGTTGATAAACAAGTACTTAATGTATTATAAACGTAATTTAACATATCTAAACTATAACATAAAATTATGTTCAATTTCAATCAAATATAAACTACAATATGGAAAATGTAAACCATGTTTTCTGTTTTATTTTCAAAGTTATTGAATTGTAATATTGTACAACGTTTACAAAAGAATGAAACAAACAAATCAAAACGATCAATGCGATTTATTAAAGACTTTTCTGACTTAAGATAAAAATGGTATTATGTCAATATTAATGTTTATTACATATTTCGATAAAAATATGTGTTCAATCCTATTGAATGTAGAACAATATGATCGATGAGACATAATTTTGTTACAATATAAAGAATTGAAACTCCAGCTGCCTTCTCATTATATACAATTAGTTTGTCCTTTATTTAAGGCTAGTGACCATTTGCCAAAACAGTACAAAACAGCACAATACAAAACAAAATAAAATAACCAAGAAGCATGCCTAAGTATACGATGGAAAAATAGTAGTTGACGTGTTAGAGAAAAAATATGCATGTTTGTATTATTGAAAATTGATTGGTGTTTTAACCAAATAAAATTAATTAATTAATCTGATAAATAAATTCTAACTCGAGAGGTAGGGTCTGCTTATCTTTCACATTAATTAAAACATGTTCAAGCATCGATTACACTATTTGCCTCTGGTATTTATGTACAAATATAATGGAAGCTGTTCTTGTGAATTAAATCAACTTTGAATGGATACTAAAAAACAATAAACTTCATAACTTTGAACAGTTTAAAGCTCTAAGCGACATCTTATCAACATTGACAATAGGCGTGTATTAACAGAATACATGAAGCCCCTACCCCACCCCATGTGCGAAGTTCTCAAGATAATGGTATTAATATTGATTCTCTAGATTGATCTCAAAGCTCGATTCGTACTGGTAATACAAAAAGATATATGACATAAGTTAAAGCGTTGGAGATATTGAGTGGAAACGGAATCATTATACAAGCCAGGCCCTTCACGCTCAGATTGTTGTTGATGTAAGCACTTCTTTACTGATGTAGAAGCTGTAAATAAACATTAAACAACAACAGAACACAACTCAGAACTGTATTTTGTATATTTTACATCAGTAAAATATCATCATCAGCAACAACAATACAAAGCAGCTATCATTTCTAGTCTGTCATAAAGCTGTCGATGGCTGAGTCGTCAGCTATAGCGTCAACATTACGACCGTCATTGAACATAGAACGAAGTCGTGTAAACGTCCTGAAGGAGACGTCATCATTAACGTACTTCTCCAGCTCACACATGGTATCATCTTCGTCAAATGCGCTATCCACTTGTGACGTCACACTGACGTCATCTAATCGAGAGTCACACTCGCTGACTTCAAAACCAAGAACGTGACCATCATCACATAGGAAAGCTATATCCATGTCACATGACACATTGGTAGAGGCGGCCTCCATTCCGTCTCCTGGTGTGCGTTCCGGAAGTTCAAACCTTGTGACGTCAACAGCCCCATCCGCTCGCGTCCTTTGCGGGAGTGATATATTTTAGCTCTTAATATGTGGGACACGGTAAACACTGCTACTGTTCTTACTATAACACTTTCTCAATGGTGTGCGATGGTTTAGATTGTTTTCTAGAGATGATCCTTCAATCCTTTCTGCGTCAAACAGCTTCGATCGAATTCGTTGTAATTTCCTCCTCGCTCTGTCGATCGACGCCTTTTTTGAAGCAAATTTGGAGATCTTTTTCAGGACGAAATTCGTGACACTGTTGTCAATCCTTGACCGCACTCGCTTGTATAACCTCGTCTCATTGGGTAGCATTTTCTCTATACCCTTTCTGCATTCGAACATCGCGTAGCAATTATCGTCTTCAGACGTGATCCCGCGGATGACGTCATAGCACGTGGTGTGTCTGCCATCCATATCCACAGCTATCTGGGTGGATTCCCTACGATGTGTCATCTAAAAAAATAGGTAACGAAAAGCGTAAAACATGAGACAATAAGAACATGCGTAAATATACCTAAAATATAGAACATAGCAAAAATTGTATGACTAAATAAAGCCTTTATAGAGAAAGATCAGTAAATGAAATTAATCATTAAAAAAATAATCAGTAAATGAAAACATCTGTCATTATATACCAAATATCTAAATCTAATCAATGCATTGAACACGCAAATTAGATTAATACGTGCACGCTTACTAGTGAACACGTGATTTGTAATAACCTTTATTTGCCATGAGAAAGTCATGGCCGCGATAAACAGTTTTAAATAAAATGCAGATATAATCAATCAATTTTATTGAGTATGAATAGCAATTTTCGGATTTAATGGTAAACCCACATTTGCTACAAGGCATTGTATAACGATAATCACGAAATCCATGTGTTCTACGAAGTAGTTCACAGATCAAGACCTTGATTGCTCACTGACGTCACTATGCACGAGATTCATAATTATCTGTATTTACAACGCAAACACCGTGGCTGTCATGAACAGATCTTTCTAAAATGCATCTACCATCACTTTTATTGATAACGAATAGTGATTTTCAGATCTTTTTGAAACTATTATGTCATGTTACATCACGTAATGACACAGGTCCCTGGGTTTTTGTAGTAATATTGCTATTCCTTTTAAGCAATCATAATCCTCTTTATCCCTGTGTATCCCGACAATAAAGTGTCGTGAGCTCGTTTAACAGATAATAGCCGTGTTTAATTGGGATAAGATAAGCTATGACTGAACTCACCAACTTTAAAATATTTGAGATCTTCTGACTCCAATTTATTGTAGCTTATTACTGAAGCTATTGACATTGTGTATGCTATTACATGTTATGCTGTTGTTTATGTTAACATTTCTCGTGTACATATTTGAACTCATTTTAACATATACGCTTCATAAATAATCCCATTTGGCCCTCCACTGTTTCGTTTCGAATAGATGGCAAAACAAGAGTATTTCATTTTGCCTAGATTGCCTAGATTGTCATTCGTAAGGATTTTGGTATTGAATCACGGCAAACTTTTTTTTCATGTTATTACAATCTTCAATACTGTTGATTTATCCGAAAATATGTTCGCTGTAATTTCTTCAGTCAGGCTAATAGTTGTTTGTTGTTGCTGTTGTTGTTCTTTAAAATGTAAAATTAGAAATTATATTTGTAAGTTTTGCTTGACAATGCATATTTATATTGTATACTTTCCATACGAGTCGTCTTGAGTAGTTGTATGTAAAGGTTGTTTTGCTGGATCAATAATCCTGTTTACTTGTAGTTTCGCTGATTGGAAATCAAAGCTATAGCTCGTCAATATTATTGTACACGTTTAGTGCAATGCGTAAATTTGTATTACTGTTTTCGCTCTTTCTCGGGCTCTCGCGTGCTTTATTCTCAGGCTGCATTATTCGACCGTTTGTATTCGTCACGAATCTCATATTATGATCAATGTATCATGAATCTTCTATACTAATCGTTGTTAACTTTACGGGCGTCATGGTCATTGAGACAAAGCTTCTGTTGTAATATGCTATCAAAGCACGTCGTCAACATCAATATTGGTACCATTACTTCTTTAGTTTGCCAAAACGTATTTCTTTTTGTAAAAAAACGACGTTAAGTTGTTGTCAACCTAGACTAATGATCAAATTTGAGGATGCTGCCTTATATCTTAAGCAATTGAATTAGACCGGTGCATCGACCCGGAGTTATAATTAAATAAACACAAGATAAGTATTGATGCAAAGCATCAAAGGGCGTCGGGAAATTCAGTGTAAAAGGCACTCAATTAAGTTACATGGAACGATTTTTTTTTCTACTGTAAATATTAATATATTGGCCGATTATTTTAAACAAAATAGAATAAGATACTGGTACAACCATTATCTATGATTTTGTGTTATAACCCCCAAATAACCATTATCTATGATGCTGTGTTATAACCCCCAAATAACCATTATCTATGATTTTGTGTTGTAACCCCCAAATATTTCAAAGTTCATTTTATTTACATTGGTTTCCTTTTTTTACAGGCATCCGTGTGCAGTTTTCATTAATGAAACAGAACTGTGAAGGTTTTAAAAAATCTGCTTCATCTTGTAAGCGTAATTTCATATTTTTTTCAACTTCAAGGGGAGATGATTCTGAACTTATTCTTACGTTGATCATTTACGAAAGGGGTTGAGTGCTCATTGATATGAAAACACTGTAAAAGTTGTAATGTGTTTACGAACCCCCCCCCCCCCACCCTCTCACACATATATTTCATGGGCATAATAAAAACAAAAAATGGTTACAATAAAACAGCATATTTATTTAAAATAAGATGTCTACATCAAAGCAAAAAGTTAACATAGAACACAAATAAAATAATTTGATTCTACTGGGGCTCGAACCTTGGACCTCTCACATGTGAAGCGAGCGTGCAACCACTACACTACGGAACCGCTTGTAAAATCACCTTCTGACTAAGATATTAATAAGTGACTGTAGTGTAACGATTATCAATAAAGCAATCATTCTATACATAGATGGTGACGTCAGTAAGACCGGTTTGTACATAATGATAACGCAATAAACCGTGTAATCACTGTCGTCTTGTAAAATTGAAGAAAATACGCGTTAATCAAAACTCGAACAGCAATAGTCTGCGCTATTATTAGAAAAACCACAAAATAAATATATTTTGATTATTTTTTGTTTTTATACAAAACCAGAAAGTTTCACCGGTTCGCGTATTTGCCCAGTCCCTGTGATCTTTTATTATTGTCCAGTCCCTGTGATCAGTTATTAATTAAAAGAATTAGCTTTGCATTCTTGGCAATAAATGTTGTAGTAAATGTAATAGGCACAAATGCAGTACTTATTTACACTAATTAACACAAAAAATCACCACTATGCAAGATATTCTGACAACAAAAATATATACATTGATCCGTAAAATAACTTCTCCCATAAGCGAAAAAAACTTATTACATACTAGTCGCCGCACTTAAGTGCGACGCCAATAATAGTCATTTAAATTATATCTGGAACCCTGTTAAGCAATATGAAACAAACGTTTTGTGCCCTTCAAAAGCGTTTTAGTTAGCCAATGTAAATATTATAAAATTGTTGTTTGCACTATATGCAGTTTTATTTATACCGATAATTTATTTGACAAAGCATTATAAAAGTTATTTAAAAGGTAAAACAATACCAGCAACAAAAATACCGTCTAATTAAAGTATCAATAGACTGGACATTAATGTTGCTCGTCAATAATCTGGATAAACTATAAATGATGATTACACATGTACTGAAAAGAAATCTTCTGGTTTCATATTGATGCCTTACTTGAAGTTAAACGTTATCTACAAATCTGCAATCCTATTGGATGTGATACAGATTATAATGATATATCGGCGACGCACGATATTTTTCGCGACAGTCATCTTGGTATCAAATTGTTTTGTTAAATCTGATTCGATTTTACTAAAAATGAATACTTTATAGTTGATTCCGAGTAATATGACCTTCCTCCACACATGACTAGGTGTGGGATAAACATTGGTGTGGGATAAAACTTATATTTTCTGTATGGGTCCTATTATGATCTATAAAATCATTTAGCTGCAGGATAAAATGTACTCGGTCACGTGATGTTTTTAATTCAGTGTTTTTGTTGAACAATTTACGAATTTAGAACAGTGTCGGTGCTTAAAAAAGTATTTAATCTTACATTGCGGGTGCATTGCTCTTTACCTATTCACTGGGAGTTGAAGTAGAATTTAATTTCTTTGATGAATGGGTCGTACCTTTGTTAGTGAACAAAATAGTGTATGTCCACAAAGAATTTCCTGCGTACACCAATTGTGAGATGCTCCTTTATAGTAAGCCTTCACTAAATAATGAAAACAACACCATCATTTTTAACAAAGTTAAAAAATATATTATTACGACAAAGCGATTCATTAGTTAGCTAACTCTTCTTTTTTACATTTTACTGAACAGGACTTATTACTTTCTTATTACTATCATTGTTTATATCCTTTATTGTATAAAATATCTGTATATTTTCTATAAAATCATCATTTATTAATTTTTCTATTATTATTACTATTAGTATTACTATTCTTGGTAACTACTGTCATTATTAGTAGTACTGTTGTCATCATATAATAAATATCATAATTGAGATTTATGTTCTCAACTGTATACTGTGTAAATGACATGATTAATATTTTTATGTAAGTCTGTCACCATTAAATGTTAAAACTATTGCAAGAGAAAGATCCCCGATAATGTTGAAGAACTTCAGGTCTAACCCTTTTTCCATTATGTATGTATGGACCTATGTATACATTTGTGAAATGTCAATATTTGGAAATAAAATTTGTTTAAAGTGCGTACTGTTTTCTTAAGTAAAATAAGAATCGCGATGGAAGCATTCACAACTAGACGAACATTAACTTGGTGATTTTAATCCATGCAGCAAATTTGGTGAGTAGAACATAGGGTAGTAGAGGCTCGACTTTCATCAATTATAGATAAGATTAAAGTCTCATCATCATGCACCTAGTTAAACATATATAAAATAACTTTAAAATATGGTTTATTCAATATATACAATAGACCATGAGTAAACATGATCAAAACATAGTAACATATTTAAAGGCATGACATGTGATCAGTATCATAAGTTGTTAAATAAAGTATCAATACATGAAAAGGTCTAGGATGCATTTTTTGGATTACAACATTCAGAATCTATTTCACAATCAATGCTATAACGGTAACATCAAACACAACAAAGACGAATCTACTAGAGAGCGAGAAGTCAAGTTTGGGTAAATTATGCATTATATACAATTAATCATAATAATATTTATACAGGTTTCTTTGACTAAATGCTTTATGTACATACATAGCAAAGTTTCTGTTGGTACTTGTATTATCCAATTGCATTATTTCAATAAATTTTATCATGTATGGTCTTTTCCAATAATATTTATTTATATAAAATTTCCTAATATCATCATATAAAGAGCATTCTAATAAAAAATGATATTCATCCTCAAGAAAATTGCAATATTGACATTTTCTATCTTAAAATGGTATGGCTTCAGGTTTGTGCCATCTGCCTGATTCTATTTCTAATCTATGGGATGAAACCCTGAATCTACAAAGATCAGATCTAAACTTATTTATGCTAACATTTTTTAAAGTAAGGTTGCAATTCAAATTTACAAAACTGGCTAGCTTATTGCGCTTGAGGAATCATTAGGTTCTGACATCTAATTTTGGATAAATGTATCATTTAATCTAGACTTTACCCAGGATAAAAAACACTTTTCATCATCTACACCTTGGTTCAGCCATGCATATTGAAAGCCTAAGGTCTGCAACAGATTACATACAGATTTTGCAGAGGAATATTTATTTGGTTTATTTATTAAATTCTCACACATGTGGCTATAAATACTATTGACATACTTATGATCTTCTAACTGTATAATTTTCAACCAATACCGTATTACATGTATGGCTCTTATAGTTATCAAGAATGTTCTTCCAAGTTCACCATATACAAAATTATTTTGTGTTTGAATTTTCACGCCAAGTAGTTTTTTGCAAAAATTTAGGTGAACTCTTTCACGTGCCATTGACTCGGTTAAGCCCTATATTTCTGACCCATAATTTAAAATTGGTAAAACAAGCTGATCAAACAACTCTAATTTGGTAAGTATTGAAATTTTTCAATAATTTATTAAATATGAGCTAAGCTTAAAAACAGCCTTTGTGGCTTGGAACAATGCCGGTGGGTTATTTTCTGCTATCCACAACCAATAGTGTTTACAGTGAACGATGAAATCGCTTTCTTCTGTGGTTTTAATACATCGGTTTTCACAATTTTTAATAAAACATATAGTTTCACCTTAGAGTCGGTTAGATTGTTTACCAGTACGTTTTCTCCTGTATTGACACAAACACTCCATTCAACATGTTCATAATCACTGCCTTTACATCCAACAGGGGTTACAAATGCCCCAAATAATACGACCTCTTTAACGATGATATGTGTTGGCCAGTTGCGAGGTCGTGTCGCCCATCTTGTTAGGATGCTGAACAAATTGATAGCAATTTGTATCTTTCAATGTTCTTTATTTCTTTTCTTTTATTTATTTATTTACTTCTAAAGTATCAAGGCTATTGTTTTCAAACTTTAAATACTTTCTTACTAGCATGAAGGTACTGTACATGGCAAGTTGATTTTACTTGAAATAATTAAAATATAAAAATTGCTTTCAAATGAATAAATTTTGATAGGCTTCCAATGCCGGAAAGCCAAATGAAAAAAAAAATCAAGAAAGAGCACTAAGATTCATTTACGATGATTTTACTTCAGAGTATGATGCTCTTATCACATGGTCTGGTCTTCCATTCCTTAAAGTAAGGCGCTTAAGAATAATTGCCCAAGATTTATTTTAAATTTATAATAAGGATGGTCCCTCTTCATTTCATGATTTTGTTGAAATTAAAGAACATTCTTATAATTTTGGGTATTTAAATACAATTAGGCTACCTGAGCCAAGAACAACCAGATATGGTATAAACTCTTTCAGATACACAGCTGCAAAAACTCTGGAATCATTTACCAAATCATTTTAGACAAATGTCATCCTTCCACTCCTTCAAATCCATGCTTGGGAACTGGAATGGATCAGTTTGCTCTTGTCCATCTAGCGGAAATAACTAAATGTATTTTAAATTTTACACTGTGTAGCCTGCGACACTTTAAGGGTTTAAATCGAACCCTACGTCCTTGCGTCTGCTATTGTATCCCCTTAGATATGTTTCCCTGCATGATCTCCACTCTTTGCCCTAGTTTTGTGAACTTATTTTCCCTGTTTTGCTACCTTATGTTTACCCTTATGTTTTGCTTCTCATGTGTTTAACATATTTGTGTATGCAAGCAATGTTAATTAATCAGGTTCCCTATTTTGTAAAGACTATAATGTTAACTTAAGCCGTATTTTGTTCAAAAAGTCATAGAATTGTTAGATTTAATGTTTTACCTGTACTCTTAAAATTCTACAACATCATTTAAGCTGCGAATTTTCTTAATGATATTATATAGCTTTTGAATTTTATGTTCTATTATATTGTTTTAGCTGCTATTTTATGTTTTAGCTTGCTTAATATATATTCCTATATGTATTGTGGTGTATTGTTATGTTAAATGTGCTTTAGGTTCCTTGGTTTTCCTTTGTGTACTGCTTTTCATTTTAATGTTTAACCTGTCATGTTTGCATTCTTTGTACAATATGTATTTATTCATAACTAAGCTCTGTAGTATTAAATTTGTCTGATATGTTAAGTGCATGTACACGCTAGTCTCCTATAGTAATTTAAAGTTACCTCTAGTATTTTAAGGCAATATTTAATTAATACTTATATTCTCTGTTGTTTTTAAACTATAGGGCTGTTGTAACTATGTTTTCATTATATGTGTTATGTATCATGTTTGTAACCATGCCGTGTTATGTGTAAGTCGGCTTTAAAAGCTCTTCAGAGCTTGTGTTATCATGTTTGAAATACCCGACTTTATAAATAAATATTACTTGACTTGACTTGACTCGATCAGCTAACTTTTCTGGCTCGGGAAGCCTATCAAAATTTATTCATTTGATAGCAATTTTTATCTTTCAATTTCCTTTTATTTTATTTATTTATTTACGTCGAAAGTATCAAGGCTATTGCTTTCGAACTTCAAATACTTTCTTACTATCATGAGGGTACTGGACCTGGCAAGTTGAATTTACTTGAAAAAAAAGAAAGATAAAAATTGCTATCAAATGCATAAATTTTGATAGGCTTCTTGTGCCCGAAAGCCTCTCGATCGGCTAACTTTTCTGGCACGGGAAGCCTATCAAAATTTATTCATTTGATAGCAATGTTTTTCTTTCAATTTTCGCCAATAGACAAAACCACAAAATTGTGTGCAGAAATATTTAAAAATGAAATATTTAAAAAAGGGCACACATACAAGATTCAATTTTGTAAAAGTCTAGCCTATAATAAGTCATATACACTCGAGAAAAGAGCTTCGATATATCAAGCGATTTGGTTTGATCTAATTTGCAATAATTGTTCGTTCATGGACGTTAATAAACAAGAAATGTAATGGAGAGTGTTCCCATACTAGTGTCAATCGACGACTAGGCTTCCCGTGCCAGAAAAGTGAGCCGATCAAGAGGCTTTCCGTGCCACAACGAAAGCGCAAGAAGGCATTTTTAAATACAATTAATGAAAATTACTATATAGCGTACATTGAACGTTAAGACTTCATCATAAAGATGATATCAATGACACTAGATATTCGACATATTACGGACTAGCTATGTTAAAAAGTAATCAACGTGGCATATATGCAAATTGGTCCACCACCCTCGTCATCATTCCATCTTCGATAGAGTTTGTAAAAAGTGTTTGGACCTGCGGAATACTGTGAACCTGTAGCTGGATATATGCTTCAACTCATGGACCACCTCTTTTTATGCACAAATGTGTTTAAGGGTTTTAATTTTAGATTTTCTTACCTGTTTTGTGAATTCCGAGCATCCAATTTTCTTGTTTATGACAGATAGGCAGCATTTGACAGATATGCTTCTACACCGTAATATTGACGTGTGATAATGAAAAAAATAAAAATTTCAGATATTAAACCCAACAAGTACGCAAGTATTGTACAATGTACTTAGTAAATCAGCATAGTCTGTATAAACACACAATGTTATACACTATATACAAACATTATAATTATTTCTTATTTCACATTTACATTAATTGCAGACTTTGTGTTGATAACAGTGTATAATCAATATCAAGGGCTATTGGTGTTTTAACAAATGACTAATTATGTACTGTATTATGCTATATAAAAAATTGAAATATTTCAATGTGAAATCTTTAAGACGTTTCCAAGACAAATTTGTGGAATTACTTTCCAGCTAGATAAGAGCCGAAATATAAATACTGTAATATCTGAAATGGATGGTATTTCAAAAGTGTATCAGGGACAATATCTTTCCAATCAGATTACCAAAAAGAACAAATAAGAAAACCAATACTGCATACAAACTGTACTATGCTATAACAAAATTGAAAAGGATCCATGTACAAACTTAAAGACGTGTCCAAGACAAATCTGTGGCATTGCTTTCCAGCTAGACAAGAGCCGAAATATAAACACTGCAATATCTTAAATGGATGGTATTTCGATTAGACTTAGAAGTTGACTGCTTAAAAACAGAATTGGACTTAAGTCCACTTGTACCTTGTATACACATTCCGACAACAGACTTTGGATCACTTCACGTTCCAAGGCGGTGACCCCAGCTTTATTCTTTTATGTGTTATGTATGTTGTTTTGTATTGAGCTAGTTTGTGCTGTTTTGTACTGTTTTGGCAATTGGTCACTTGCCTTAAATAAAGGACATAATTGTGTATAATGAGAGTTCAATACTGCTCCAGCAACTGGAGTTTCACTTCTTTATATTGATCAGATATACATCAACTCTTATGCATCAAAGTTCAAAAGTAGAGTATTGGAGTCTTACTACTCAGATCATAAAGCTGTCTTTATATCAATACACATGAAGTGAACATTGGAATGAAGTACAAGAAAAGATGAAGGACAATAAGGTAAAATGCTTACTAGATCTCTAATTATGTTTGCATAAATTTATAAATATTATTTGAGCATTGTTTAGGAGTTGGGGATATATAATTCCAATTCAGTGTTTTAAACATCACTGTGTTAATATATTTAATCAATGTTATTGTTAAAGCCACTATCACGCTCAACAATACTATGTACGTACTGTATTATGCTATATAAAAAAAAATAACAATCAGTACCATACGATGGTTATTTACAATAGGAAGACCCTAAAAACATGTAACATTGGTGTTAAAACGTTAAAAAACAAACATTCGGCAACTTTTAAGCATATAAATATCGTTCAACGATGTCAGGTACTTTCGTTGTGTGGATGCTATCGAGTCAGGATAGGATTCATTCGGGTTGCGTTCATTTGCATAATTTATACAAGTTATCCGAGAAATCTGCAGCCATCATGCTTCCGACGCTGACCGAATCAAATCGCGCGTTCGCCCGTAAATGTTCGGATATTTTGCGGGAAATGAAAATTGAATTATTTGTGACAGAAAAAAATTAAAACGAGCATTTTGTATCTTGTTAAATCAATGTTACCACACAACATCTAATGTTGAAATTTTGCAATTTGCTGAACGGAACAATGATTTGTTTATGGGTTAGCTTTATTTTACGAAATATTCAATATTTTGAGCTTGATCGTTACTTTAATAAAGATGTATGCAAATATAAATACAAAGCATACACTATATGTAATGCTCATCAACAATGAATTATGAGAAATTAATTATACCTTTCTACCATGAGCTTGCACAATCCAATATGATTACCTGTATTATTGCATTATATGAATACTATGTTTAATATAATTGCATTGTATATATAGTATAATCTATTCTACATGATATTACAAAAAAAACAATATATAAAATATGGTTTTTTTTCAATTTTCAATTTGAATTAAATGATATTAAATTGTAAATAATGTCTACAGTTTATTTCAATCTAACTTCATTTTTTATTTACTGTCACTAATGCAAATAGCCAAATGCTGTCTTTCTTGATACTCCTTTTGCTTCAACAGCAAGCATTTATTACGCTATCAAGACTGAGAAAAGTCGAGCATGCTGTCCTACCGCCAGCTCTTGTTGTGCAATGAATTATTAGTACGAACAAGCACTCAAGGTTCTAGAGCTGAGGTAATATGATCTTTATGCAATGAAGTATCGGTACGAACAAGCATACATGGTGCTTGAGCTGAGGTAATATGATCTGTATGCACTGAAGTATCGGTACGAACAATCACACACGGTGCTTGAGCTGAGGTAATATGATCTTTATGCAATGAAGTATCGGTACGAACAAGCACACACGGTGCTTGAACTGAGGTAATATGATCTTTATGCAATGAAGTATCGATACGAACAAGCACACATGGTGCTTGAGCTGAGGTTATATGATCTTTATGCAATGAAGTATCGGTACGAACAAGCAAACACGGTGCTTGAGCTGAGGTAATATGATCTTTATGCCATGAAGTATCGGTACGAACAAGCACACATGGTGCTTGAGCTGAGGTTATATGACCTGTATGCAATGAAGTATCGGTACGAACAAGCACACACGGTGCTTGAGCTGAGGTTATATGATCTTTATGCAATGGTGTATCGGTACGAACAAGCACACATGGTGCTTGAGCTGAGGTAATATGATCTTTATGCAATGAAGTATCGGTACGAACAAGCATACATGGTGCTTGAGCTGAGGTAATCTGATCTTTATGACATGAAGTATCGGTACGAACAAGCACACATGGTGCTTGAGCTGAGGTAATATGATCTTTATGTAATGAAGTATCGGTACGAACAAGCACACATGGTGCTTGAGCTGAGGTTATATGATCTTTATGTAATGAAGTATCGGTACGAACAATCACACACGGTGCTTGAGCTGAGGTTATATGATCTTTATGCAATGGTGTATCGGTACGAACAAGCACACATGGTGCTTGAGCTGAGGTAATATGATCTTTATGCAATGAAGTATCGGTACGAACAAGCATACATGGTGCTTGAGCTGAGGTAATATGATCTTTATGACATGAAGTATCGGTACGAACAAGCACACATGGTGCTTGAGCTGAGGTAATATGATCTTTATGTAATGAAGTATCGGTACGAACAAGCACACATGGTGCTTGAGCTGAGGTTATATGATCTTTATGTAATGAAGTATCGGTACGAACAATCACACACGGTGCTTGAGCTGAGGTAATATGATCTTTATGCAATGAAGTATCGGTACGAACAAGCACACATGGTGCTTGAGCTGAGGTAATATGATCTTTATGTAATGAAGTATCGGTACGAACAAGCACACATGGTGCTTGAGCTGAGGTAATATGATCTTTATGCAATGAAGTATCGGTACGAACAAGCACACATGGTGCTTGAGCTGAGGTAATATGATCTTTATGACATGAAGCATCGGTAGGAACAAGTAAACATGGTGATTGAGCTGAGGTAATATGATCTTTATGCAATGAAGTATCGGTACGAACAAGCACACATGGTGCTTCGGCTGAGATAATATGATCCTTATGCAAAAAAAAAACATTGTAAACAATAAACGCGCATATGATACAGCGGAAGTTATACAACCAATTTTCAAGTAACGTGTCTGTGAGAACGAACACGCAAGTAATTATTCATAGGTAAAACGACACCTATGCAGAGCAAGAATTGCTGAGAGCAATCGAGCACGGTGCTCTAGTGATGACGTTCACGATTCAATTCAATTATCGTTGTGAGAAAACACGCACGACTTTTTCGACGATGTTATACGACCCCAATATGTTGCACATATCATTGAGAGAAAAACACGCACGGTGCAACAGACGAGGTTATACGACCGCTATGCAATTCACGTATCGGAGAGAAAAAAACATACGGTATTAAAGCAGAATTTGTAAGACCCGTATGCAATTCAATATCGGTAAGACCAAACACACACGACACACAATCGGAGGTTCTACGACACGTCAGCAATGCACGTATCAATGACAAACATGCACGATACTTTATCTGATCTTTTATGATCCTATGCATTGCAAGTCTCCGTGCGTACGGTGCTCTTGCGAAACTCATACGACACATATGCAATGCACTTATCAGTGAGAGTAAACATGCATAGGTATCTTTCGAGGCTTATACGACTCCTACAATGTACAATCTGCGTATCGGTGAGAACATTAGTACTCCATATAATATGTAGTGCATATCCTCTAATTAGAAAAAAAAACTTATTTTTATTGATACAGTAGATCGTACACGTTCAAATGATAGTTCGACGTGAATAAGTTTATATGTTTAAAATATAAGGGCACAGTAGCGGTTTACATCAGATACCATTCTTAACAAATATTAACTTATTTTACAGAAAACAAAACTAAACGAGATTAGTAGCATTCGTATACTATAAGGCAGTTAGATTATTTGCGAATGGTTCCAATAAAATAACAACACTAGTTGTTCACTTCGTTTTGATCCAGGCTTTTTAATAATATGTGTGTTTGCTTTTACGAATAGTGTATGCACTTTCTATTATGTGAAAAACAAGACATGTTACTTCTACAATACTTCATCTGATTACTCACCGTTTAAAATACTCAAAAAGTATATCAGCATTGACTGTGGCTGTATGTTTTATTTACACAACGTTCTACAAAATCAATGTAATCAAACAAATGTTAAAAACATTAAATAAGCAATTGTAATCACAAACATGTTATTAGTATTATTACTTTATGATTTAACAAATGCTTGCCAGGACTCAAAGCAAAGCCTCCTTTCTATCAAAGTGTCGATTGAGGTTATTAAAAATGTGTTGTCCTATATATTTACATATGCAAATCAATTCTACTTTATTTAATAAACCCTTAATAAAAATTCAATTAATGTATTACTAAATTGATATCAACTTGCTGAACTAAGCACATAAACATGTATAGGTTTTATGAGAAATATGACTGTATTTAAAATGCTGTAACACCTTTGAAAAAAGCCATGATATGTGCAGCACATTACTCGAAACAACTTAATTAATACAACGCATGGATAATGCGTTATGGTTGTAGCTATATTTAAACATCTTTAGACGTGGAACTAACACTATTTTTTGACAATGTTGAATACGGCGGATAAATGGCATGTAAGAGTACCATAACTGACAGTACTATTTGCCTTGATTGAGCGAATGTTATGTCAATGTTTAATGTTTAACCGTTTCCATTTTTAAGAAACAAAGACCCCCCCCCCACCAAGCTAATATATATATATAGTGCAGTTACATGTTTGTTTAATATATTTAAGTCGGCCCAAACCTTCAAACAGGTCTTGATGTCTCACATTTCAGGAATTTCTCAGGCTCGTTAAACACTTTATATAACACATTGAAGTATCTTTCTATACTGAAAAGTATTCAACGCTACTTATAGCATTATATTTACACAAAAGACAGTTCATTAATTATTATGGTATACGTTATATAGTAATTACCTGTAAATGTCATTCACAATATGCACGTCAATACCCAGCGATCAAATTCAAAAATGAAATAGGGGCGTACATGTGTACTTTGTAAGGGCATCATCAGCATGCTATCTGTTACCACGTCGGTCGTCTTAGATAAAAGAGTTTTCCGGGATAGACCGAGTTTGTACGCTTTTTGTTATTGTTTTTTATCACTAGATCATAGTTTAATATTTTCTATAGTCAAAAGTTAAGTAGTTTTTACCGCTCAGTTAAATCAACTACTCCAGTAGATGTAATTTCGTTTAATGTTTTATCACATTTTTGTGAGCATAATATCAAGTTAAATAAAACTCGTTATCCCTTCAATTGGTGTTAGTGTTACATTTATTTATCTGTCTAGCAAAACACTGATAACACGTATATAATGCGTAGTATATATACACTATTTTAAATGCAAATAACGCAAAAACCAACGTAGTATAAATACATTATTAAATAAAACACGATTACTATTTATATTAAGCGTAACATATATAATATTCGCGTTCTGGGAAAACTGGGCGTAATGTATGTGCGTACATGCTAATCAGGGACGTCATTTTCCGTGTTAGGGAATTGTTCGTAAAAAGGGGGTCTTTCCTATCGAAACTCCAGTGAAGACATAAACTGTCGTCCTTGATAAGCCTTGCGATCCGCACAGCCTAATCTGTGACGATACTTAACGCACATGCATTTAGCCCAGTCTCCCCAGAACGCGGCTTATATATTCTTTGAAATACTAATAACACATAAAGAAGAGATTGTTGGGTCTGAGGCTTTAAGTACTTTATCATGTTGGTCTTGTTTTTTTTATTTACAGCATTTCTTATGAAAATTTATATTAAAGCCAATTATCTGTGAAAGACATTTTGTGTTTATGATGTACAGAATACAAAATGTATTTCATGATAAGCCTCCTTGAACAAATCTAAAACACAGCAATCGTTTATCCACATTTCAGTGCAGATTTTGACATACTGCGTGTACATGTGTCGACTATTTGTACGGTGTTTGTGTTGTTGTTTTTTCGCCATATGCACTAAATAAAGGAACACATGGAGATGATAACAATTCGGTGTGTTGATGATAAAATCGAAGAATGTGAAAGAAGATCGGATCAGTTTTTAACAAATCAATCTCGTGTTCCCTTACGTAATGTAACCTTTGTAAATCCCGTTGATTTGTATTGACCGTTTCAAGGCGTCTGTGCATCATCTGTGCATAAAAGTAGAGAATCTCCGTATTGTAATAATTTATAATAACGCATTTATGAACATCATTCATACGAGTCTAATGCTAATATGCAGCTTTTTTTTTTTTGGCATTTTTATAAATAAAATGGATAAAGATATGAACAATTTGCATCATACAGTTGTCTTCAAATGACATTGTATACAGTGACATTCTGCAAGTAGTTTTATGGTTGGTTCTATTTGACACGATAATGTTCAATACATGTCCTCGAAATATTCCGTGATCTCTGAAACGGATAAGTGATGCTTAGCATACACCAATGCGCATTTAATGTATGTAACAAGTACATGATACGTCCAGATTAACACATACTTAATTCATCGAAAGTAGGTTTTCAACCCAAAATCAATATAATGATCATTGATTTTAACTGTAATTTTTAAACAATTAAAAACATAAAATACACAGTGATCGATTCTTTACTCCATATGTGTGTGTTTCCTCATTAGATGGGTTTTGCAGTGAATATAAACGATTGACATCGGGGTTCTATTAAACTATAAATGATTAGTTTCGGTTCACCGCTTGGGAAAGCTCACGTAAAAACAAACCGAGGGCTTCATCATTTGGTATATGTAGCCTGTTAAAAGGCATGTGAATTATCAGACGTGGTCCAGACACAATAAAACAGCATGCGTGCGTAATACACATTTTAACAAACAGCATCGCGAGTGGAGGATTCAATTTGTGTGAACCGATTAATTACAGTATAGTTTGAAATTTATATATTAAATCATATGTATTTTACCTATTTGCAAAGCAGTGCCGCTTCTTTAATGTTTCGCTGTCTATGGTTCTTCGTGATAGTCATACGTGATAAAATAAGTAAAATTAATTTCTTCTTTTCGTTAGTGTTATAGTGTGTTCGTCAGGCAATTCGAGTTTCCTCATTCTGTACATACTTTATGTGTACATTCTAGTTAATTGTATTGCTATGTGTAACTGTTTAATAATCGCGAGTCTCTTTGGAAATGTGTTGATCGGCAAATTACAAATATTAATTTATTTGCAAAAACAAATTAAAAGCCCATGTCAATTAATATAATTTAACTCTGCAAACACCTTAAAAATACCTTCTTACCGAAAAATGTATCACACAACTCATCTGTATAAAGGCATCGTAGCTAATTGAGCAATAACCCTGCACTCTTACTTATATTTAGCGTTGTATAAATGTTGCAATATCAGTGTAGTCCAATATTCCATGTTTTCAAAAAGATGAAACTTTGTGTAAATTGTGTAAGTTAAGTCAGCTTCAGAAATTATGTTCAAATCCTCCAAATTGTATAGTCTACGTACTTTCTACGAGATGTCTATTTTATAGTTGTGTAAAGTCACGCAAACGATGAACAATGTTTCATTTAGAACTTGAGATTGGGAACCTGGTCAGCCTGGGTGAGAAGGCGAAGAAGACTGTGCAGTCTTATATAAATTCAGTTTCGTCTTCAGGTGGCATGACTTTCCTTGCACAAATATAGACTTTTATCATATCTGTAAATCCAAATATGTTCACGCTTTATCAACCTCAGCGCGGATAGTTGACTGGTTCCAATCATAGCTAATATCAAATACTCTTTAAAGGACTTTTTCACAGATTGCCAAAATGAAATCTCCCCATCTTGTTGTCACGTATTAATATACACTGTATATCAGGGGGCGTAATTTAATCAATGTCGTACATTCAATACAACAATACTTTTTCGTTTATGAATAATGATCGTTTGACATAAGGATTGAAAAATTTAAAGAGTTATTTTGTTTTCGATAAAATGGGTAAAAAAACGTAGATTACTCATTTAAAGTATAAAACAGAGTCATGTTTATCATTCTGAATATTGTAGCGGATACGGTGTTAATTGTTATATCACCAATACATTAGTTTGTACCCCGATAGATTCCTTAACGTTTTCTTTAAATGTCTTTTTAAAAATAATAGTCTTGTTATTGTACTGGAACTCCCGATTTCCGATTTTTTAATGCAACAACTGTATGCACTGAATGCACTGTCCAAATGGATGAAATACGATAATATACAATGATTCATGAAAATACACAAAATTAAATACGCCAGCATTTATCAGAGGACGTTTCTTTTCTTAAAGGCGTGTATGAATGTGGGTCGTTGGGTAAACACTCATATTTGATCCATTCAAAGGCAAATAACTAAATTAATCAGCAATTATTACATTTAACAACAAAAACAGTATGTATAATAACTTAATTTAAACGACTGCTTGATGAACATAAATCAGTGTTGCTCCTCATGAGACTGCTCAAATGCAAAGGCTGGTCTGAATCTACACTCGCCGCATGTTGCATAAGACCCAATTTCGAATGACGCATATATGTTTTATTTACGACATCGACACGATTCGAAAGTAATGAATCTAAGGACATTCCAAACTAACAAACTAATAACGACAATTATATTATTTCCCATGACGTTTTAACAACACAAACGTAGTTATCAGAGTAATATAACTTATACATTCAACAGCAATATTCTTGCATTTCTACTGCGATAATAGCATTTCAGATTAACACGATAAGCAAAAATATTAACAAAGTACATTATCGAACATACTATCAACGAGTTATATTAAAAACACAAACCCGACTCACATATAATCAACAATGTTAATCAGTCTGATGGACAAGATAATACAAAGCATGTCATAAGGGTGCATCGTCAAATAGTGTCGCCGTGGTGTAATGGATATGGTGTCCGCCTAGCGACCGGGGGGTCACGGGTTCGATCCCCACCGTGGGAGCGTTCTTTAGATCTCCCCCCAAAGACACCAAGTACTGGTTCTAGGCCCAGGAAACGGACTCGAGAGCGTTTATATAAGCCCTAGGCTTTCGATGCAATAGAGCTAAAATAAACAGGCTTAAACAAAATAGTGTCGATGAAATGTTTACACATATACGTTAAACTTATTAGTAAAAAAACAAAATTGAATGTATCCCTCGTAGTGAAACCATTAACATACGGCTATTAGCGTGTCGTTCTTTTTAGAGCCACATTCAGATTAAAGGGCTTCAACATTAACCGTATGCTCATTGTGTTACAAATCGAACATAAACGTTGGTGCATTGTGAGGCCACGTTAGGTATTTGTATTTTAGTCACAAAGACTACTAGCTGAGTCCAGCATACCATATTTTGAACTAATGTAACAATCTGCATGGGTTACGAGAGCGCAAGTGATAACATATGCATGTATCGTTAACTGTTAACAATGTTTAACCTAAGCGTTGTATCATCATTTCGTCTTTTCATGAACATTATATGATCCATAGATCAATAAATCAAGTTTTACGAGTTTGCCATCAAAGCCAAGTGCAAATAAGTGTGCTAAAATAAGTAAACATATCAATAATTATCCCAAATAATACATATCAATTAACATACATACGATGACTTGCTATATGTACACATGAGTAACAGTTGCAACTAAACAGATTATTGATTAATGTAATCGTTCTACAACAGCATACTATGATATAAATCATGTAGATTATTTTCTCGACACCCTTCCGTAATCATCCTATCTCTAACCTCCTTCATAATATCCGCCTTTCTTGTCAATACTGCCACCATAATAACATCCGTATCTTCATCCATGTCGAGGGCGCCTCTGTTCATGGCTATCAGCTCCAGCATCTCCATCTCTATCCTCCTCCCGCTGTACCATCGTAGTGGTTCAGGGTGAGCGATAAGGGCTCGTCGTATCTTCGGTAGTCTCAATATCATTATTGGTCCTTCTTCTATCATATCATTAATAGTAGCTATCCAAGAAAGCTTCTGCTCATGCTCCAGAGCACAGGCTGCCATCAGATTGCGCTCTGGAATCATGTAATAGGGCAGCTCTTTCGTATCTATTGCAACTCTTAGCGCATATAATCCTTCATGCAGCCACTGAAACAGACTTCTTTCATGTAACAATGACTGCGGGGTTTTTTCTGCTATCCATAATACAATATTTTTTACTGTGAACGATGTAACCTCTTTCTTGCGTGGTTTTAATACATCTTGTTTCACCATTTTTAATAAAACATATACTTTCACCATAATATCGGTAAGATTGTTAACCAGCACGTTTTCTCCGGCGTTGAAACAAAGTCTCCATTCAACATGTTCATAATCACTACCTTTAAACCCGACAGGAGTAACGACTGTTCCAAGTGAAACAACTTTCTGAACAATGTTATTTGTCGGCCAGTTGCGAGGTCTTGCCGCCCATCTTGTGAGGATACTTGGGCAGTACAAATGTAGTGCATGCACTAAGTCTTGGTGCAATGTTCCACCATAATATGTACTTGGCGTTGACGGTCCAACACGATCGAGTATCACTGCGCCTTCCGTACGTTTAAAGTTCAACCACGCATTAATATATAAGGCACTGCTCAAGAGTTCGTGATCATATCCATCATCACACAAGGCATTGTGCACAAAAGTGGTAATCGTTGTACCGGATCTCTCAAGTAGCAATATGCAATGGCCGGGATAACTCTTTTGACTGCATGCTCTCAATATGGTTGTCTCCTTAAGAATGTTACTTGAATCAACACCCTCTTCTATACAAATTACATTATTATCTACACACATTACGTCTATATCGCTCTCTAGGAAGCAGGTAAGACCCTCAGCCTTGCTACCCGTGGTGAAACACGTAGCACTACCACACATGAGTGCAGTCATCAGCCTGTCCACAGTTTTGTAGGCGTCTCGCCTTGCCTGTCGGATGTGAGGCCCATAGCCCATAAAATCCATCAAAGTACACGTCTCTGTAGCGGCATGTTCATATTGAATCTGAAATGTGTCTCTATTAAATATATACGTAGTGATAGCGAATAGTATGTTACTGCCTCATTCTTTTATTACACATGAGATAAACATAAAATAACGGCGTTTCGACCAGTAGTTTGTATTTGTACCGAGCCTTAAATATAACAAAACGAAAGGAGTGTAACCTGCGTTTCTATTATACAGCCATGCCAACATTTATAAAGAACATCATAACAAAAAATCGCTTACGATGCTTCATTTGTAGGGGGGAATGAATATGTAGTATGACTTTTTATGCATTAATTATGACGTAATGAGCACTCGATCTTCTTATATTTTCGTTGTTTGAGTTGCTTGTCGTGCATAAAATATAATACATCTTGATAGTAAAGGGTTTGTGTTGTTGAATTTGATTCGGTATTATCGAATATGACCTCAATCTTGGTCACAAGCAATACGACGTACCTCCAAACATTGACTGATATAAACGCCTACTTACCTGATATAAATAAATATAAGATACACAATCGTATCAACTATCAAGTAAATATCATCGCATGAGTAAAATAAAATAACAATTCATTTATAAGAATGTGTCATAGTGGTTATCCAATTTCATTTTATTGACAATTTATGATGCAAAAAACAAACTAGTTCTAAATGAAATATATTAAATAAAAATTTGTGTTTATACACTACAATTAATTATTGTTAATGGAAACACACTTAACTCGACGGACCATCTTACCAGAGAGTGACGGCTTGACACACCCGGTTTAGTGACTTCTCCAGTTACATTACGTCTGTTGCCTCCATCAGCCATTTAAACAGGGCTGCTGGAAGATTCGAGACACCGTAGAACATATAAGTGATATCGATTCGTGTTATTCAAAATAATGTAAGTGAAACAAATACAGTTGTTTTACCTGAAATAAATAGTGTGTTAAATATTACAAATATCATAATACATTAATTAAAGGGACATGTTCACAGTTTGAGCAATTGACAATATTGAAAAAAATGTCGTTGTAGTTATTTGTTTACAAGGAAATAGTAATACTTTACATGTACTATGGTCTTATATATCCATTGACAATTTAAAAAATCTGGAAATTATAAAGCGTTAAAAATATGAAACGATTAAATAATTTGCAGGGTACTGCTGTCATCGTTATGACATTACGAGAATTGCTTTTATAATGTATAAAATATGTAAATAAGGCTAGCAGCACGGATGGCAGAGTGGTTAAAGCGCTGAACTTTTATTTCAAGGGTCAGTGGTCTGAATCAATGTATGGATTACTTTTTTACTTTCTTGATTGTATAATTGGTGTATACTGGAGCTCTTAAGTTATGCTGTCAACAATTTAAAGCATAACACACTTCAAAACATTGTTAAATCTGCGAACAAGTCTCTTTAAAATATATACAGATTTGTGTGGATATGCTTGCACAACCAGTAATAACCGGGAATGAAATATGCGAAGTAACGTAATTATACCACACAGTTTGTGTTGACATGTAGGTAATTATCTATTGAAAAGTGCGAATGCGTTTGAATTTACTCGTTTGCCAACTGTGTTATATCTGAAAAAGTGCATTATTATAAATCAATAGTAAACCTGTATTCTTGGGGAGAGTCCGTGATTTAATGAGTGGCAATCTGGAAAAATGGCAAAATGTATTTTATAATTTACTGTATAAGTATGTTATGCATTTGTTTATCAGTCCATTGTAAATGTATTCGTTATGAAGACGAATGCAATTAATTTGTAATAATTCGATATAAAATAAAATGACATGAAATATAATACCGTCTCCGTAGCCAAGCAAATAGAGCGTTCGTTGTTTAGCCAGGGAGTGTCTTTCAATGGACTTTAGCTGATATGGCTCGTTGCTTAGCTGCTGTTTCGATTGCCTGACTGCAGACGCCCACGAATAAAGGAGACTGGAAAGTAAGTCAATCATTTTGTTCATAAGTTTAAACGACATATAAGTCAAAATAGAGCACAATTATTAATTATGCGTAATTGAAAATTACCGCATGAATTTTATATAAAAATATATTTGCTTATACATCACACACATAGTGCAAAAGTAAAAATGGAAGCATGAATAGACAAGCAGAACATTTACACTAACAAAGCCTCAAACACAAACAAGTCACGATCACAAGTCAAAATTACACACTTCTAATACATCGGGATCGAAACCAAACAATAACAGAAATTGGAACTTTGATAGAAATTTTAAAAAGTAAATGACCAAATAATCAATTTGTAAACAAGATGAAACAAACGCAACGTTTTGAGGGAAACGAAAAAGGGTCGAATTTAAGCGATCACAGTAAATATTACGAAACGGTTCAATAGTGCATTATATAACTTAGGATCTGAACATGACTACTTTTTAAGTAATGAATTAGTTGAGAACTGACGAGCCATGTAGAATATAGTGGATTCTTCTAAATAACCATTGACACTTTTTCATGTTTTATTAAAACCAAAAACACAACCGCTTACAACTACTTCGATGACTGCGACTGGAGAGTAAAGTCAATATTATGGGAAAACGTAAATTGAAATTTACATTGGTAGCCAGGGTCAACTGACACAAAGCTACCTTAGCGCTAACGTCACCTCAAAGCTCCCTTAATACATTTTTGAATCTAACTTGCTGCGGTCGTTCACTAAGGTATAACTGTAATTTTCACTTATCTTAAGGTGACCCTGTCGGGCATTTTACCTTCACTGAAAGTGATTTTCAGGTTAATACGCATACAATAACTCTTGGTCGGATATTCGAAGATAAGTTATTTAACCCATTTATGGCACAAATTGGTTTCATTTAAGCAAACTGCGCAGACCGTGATGCGGCGTCTCATCAGGGTCTACGCTGTTTTCCAAGGCCTTTTTTCTAGACGCTAGGCATAAATGGGTTAAATTTTTAGTTTTTGGAAAATATCTTATGTAATTTTAAGTACAAACAAGAAGCATGGGGATAATATCTATATGCTTTTGAAGGTGTTAAGTCTGCACAAGCGAATTAGCGCGTTAGTGTTGACTCTTTCTGCTCAGAGTATTTATGTTTAAAAAAAGTCTTCGTTAAAACGAAGATCCTCTTAATGCTGTCCTCACTGATTAGAAACATTGTATTAACCCAAACAGTATGTGCAGTTGCTTATTTGAATTATTCCTCGTTTTGTGTATGTTGTTTACTTAATTAAATTTTCTGTGTTTTAAGTTTTACAAAAGATTGTTATTTCCCATATGCACGTCGCCTTGGACATACTGTTGATATAACGGTACTAAATTTGATGTTTTCTGTTTTCTTACATCTGAACAGGTAACTGAATATAACATGAGCATAGCAGCAACGGCTGGTCATCAATGCACATAAGGAGTCTGATCGTTAATGGAGCTAGGCTTCTTATTGCTTTTACAGTGCTACAATATCAATTGCTATAAAAAATAACTGATTTGACCTCAGACACATTGATAACTTTCTTTGAATGTTTTATCTCAATGACTCTCAAGTATAATCTTTATTCTACCACAGTCGCACACGCATGCACATTAGAATGAGAAGGAAGCTTACCGGGAGTTATTACCCCGATATACCAACGGTTGTTTAAAGTGACGTCACTTTGATTGTCCGCGCTCTGTTTATGAATGAAGACGACGTCATTTGATTTTCATTGTTGTGGTGACGTCACGTGTTCGCGGAAAAATGGACGAAGTAAGGTTAATAACATTCTCA
This sequence comes from Dreissena polymorpha, assembly GCF_020536995.1. Classification (NCBI taxonomy): domain Eukaryota; kingdom Metazoa; phylum Mollusca; class Bivalvia; order Myida; family Dreissenidae; genus Dreissena; species Dreissena polymorpha. The sequence goes on from NC_068359.1 coordinate 33,337,440, forward strand.
TTTAATACCTTTAAATCTCGAATAACTTATTAATGAAATCGTGTTAGCATCGAAATAATCGACGTGTCAGCGTTGGTTATTGCGGTTATAACCGACGGTATGTCGTTCCGATGCTTGTTATCAAACCACTCGGGGTACGCCCTCGTGGTTTAATACCTACACATCGGAACTCCATACCTTTGGTTACTACCGCAATAACCAACGGTTACCCGTCGATTATTTCTTAATTGTTTACAATGCGGTGTATAAGAAGAGTATTGTACATTTTTAATTAAAATGAAAATATATATTGTATATATTTATCATGACGAAAACAAACAATACTATGTTTATATGTAACTACTGGTAAACAAATGCCGGTATATTCTAGAAAGTTTTTTAGCTAGCCATGCACATGAACGAACATCAATCCATTCGTACGTTAGGCCTACGTAAGGTAACGTTAAGAATTTTATTAGACAAAGGTGTACCGTTGAATTAGAGGTACGGTATATTGACATTAAGGTAGATACTTAGTTCGTTGCCTAAGGTAGGTTTGAGTTAGTAAGCCCTGAAAGTTAAACACATAATTTGAATTAATTACATGAAACAACATGGAATCTTAGGATTGCATTTTCTGATTGACAATACATGTGATTTAATATCCATTAAAGGTAACATTATGTTTCTAGAAGAAATAATATCATGTGGTTGTAAATAGTAAATAAGTATGTGACAGTTGGTGTCGTACTGCCGTCTCTGAAACTGCTTAAGCCCCCCGCAGAATTAATCGATAGCGCTTGGAATATATTTGGATAAGATCGAAAGTGATAGTGTTTGAATGTTTGAAATTTGAAAGAGTTTGCAGAGTAAAGTGGATTACTTGTTGCAGGTTTTTAAGGTGATCTCAGAGTTAACACTAACCCCAGTCACAGTTCACATTTGGAACGAAGATCAGTAAAGTCAAATGTGTGAATATGACACTGTAGTCGAAAATAATAGTAAATGCAGTTATTCAACATGTTTTGATTGTAGTTATAATATCAAAGCATTCACCAGGCTGATATGATAAACCTTTGGACATCTTACATAATTAACCGCAACTTAAGTTGAGACAGTTATTAATTAAGCGTCAATATGTTTTCTCTAAGAAAGATTATTAATTATGAAATGATGACTAATTTAAACATTATATTAAGGCGCCTTACCAATTATTCAATATAATCTTAATTAATTAAAGGTTGAAACAAGTTAAGTTGTTAAGATCTCAGACAAAGATTTTGACAATTATCAATTGATAAAAAAGTAAACCTATCACTGCATTTAGTTTGTCACGTGGAACATAATAGCGATACTGAAAACTAGCATTTGATCTTAATAATTTCCCAGCTGTATTGCCTAGCTTAATGAAAATAATATTTCCAGATTTGATTTTGGAAAACTCTGTAGTTAGACGACATCATTATGATCAGTCGTACCTTTGATGATCAGTTGACGAAATACAAATATGAAACTTAACACTAATAAATGTAAATTGTTTCATAGGGAAGTAACTTTCCTGCACCATGTAGTTAGTGAAATAGAGTGACAGTATGCTTCAAGGACAACGATTCCTGAAGAATTGACAAATTTATCTATTTTTTCATAACACTTTACAATTATTTTATAAAGATGGAATTCATGTCAATTACACAATTCTGACCAAGTTGGTGGTTAAAAATGGTGGGTACAAAATTGAATTGATGTGAAACAAGTGTTCAGATATTGAATAACGTTAGTATAGATTGTGGGATTAATTGAAGGTGATAGATGATGTAATGTATAAAAACGGAATATGATAATATGTGATAATTTGTTTTGCAATAGTAATATAAAGACAGATGGTTTTGATCTGTTAAAGGATTGTGTTTACAGAATATAAGGTTATCACTTTTATGAATAGGTTTGAGAAATAATGTTGAAATATTGTGTAACAAATTAAATGGGTTTGTAAGAAAGCAGGCTACTCGAAGACAGAATGAAACCCCCAAGGTCTGAGAATTGACCCAATGACAAGTTCACTGATTACATAGACAATTAACAAAAATTGAATATTTTATACCGAAATAAAATTAACCACAGGCACAGACCTTAAGCTGTACATTTCAACAATTTAAAACTTTATTTTGATCAAGATTATTAATGGAACTGTTAATAGTAACTACAAATCCTTTATTGTTCCGTCATATTTGAACATTTTACCATTGTTGCAGAACAAATTGAGTCGATCATTTTAAAAGCTTGTGAAAATTACTCACTAGTGGTAAATGAGGATCCTGAAAATATAAAATGAGAAAGAAATAAGACAATAGTTGATATTGCGATGTAATGTTGGTTATATATTCATATGCTAAGAAAAAGAAATCTTTATTTTATAATATAACTATTCATTTGTTAACATTTTA